>NW_022751777.1:146538-182027 GCF_011630105.1 Anneissia japonica
GCGGGGGGGGGGGAGAGACAAAGCTGAACTTCTAAATAGCTATATGGAAAGGTGGATTTTTTAATGTGCATTACTCTTGGATTCGACAAGACTACAGACTTTATATAAATGAGCAGTTGTTTATAATTTAAAAATTTGTATTTTATTTGGTAATAAAAATATGCAGTATTAAAATGTTTTATCTGACATTTTGTTGCAGGGAATTTTTATTACATTTGTATGTAATTTTTAATAATTTTAAATATTTGTAAACCGAAAACACAAAACTTGCTAATTTGTAATTCAAATCTATGTTTACTTTAATGTTATTGAACTTATAAGCAGAAGTCCAGTTTATGTAATGTACACATTCCATTTTATATCTGATAGACCATTTTGTTGCAGGAAATTATTGTACATGTTGCAAAAATATGGAAGTTTTAATTTAAACTTGTCAATATAATTGACATCTATGTTTACTATTAAATGTTATTGTCCATTGTATGTAATTTTTAAAAATCTGATTCTAAACAAGGCTTTGTGCACTGCTATGTAAAGTCATGTCAAGTACTGTAGTGAATAATGTTTTAAAATCTTACCAAGTAATTTACTGTATAATTGAATTTTAGATACTTAATTGTTAACAATAAATACAAAGGAAGCATCTAACCATGTACAGTATTTGCTCAGTAGTCTGAATAGTCTAGAGTAAATGATTAAAGAAACAATTATTTTAGTTCCGATTTTCTTTGAAGATTGCCTCCGGAGATTACATCTTAATCTGAAATGTCAATAGATCAATTCAAAAGCAAACAGCATTGTGGTTAAGTTACTAGGTGAACCATTGCACTTTTTGATAAGTCTAAAATAATGAAATCGGTAGAGGGAAAACTACATACTAGCTTGGTTACGTCGAACTTTTATCTAGATATACATCCACTTAACTAGTTAAAAGTTCGACGTGAACCGCTCAATTATAGCTAGTTAAAGGAATTAAGTCACTTAGGTTAAGTGACTTAACTTTACTAGAATAACGGTAAATTAACTTGCTTAACGGTAAAGTCGGCTCGGATTACAAGGACACGATTACGTAACGTAGGCATCTAAGCCAGCTTTGTTGTATTGTACCACCATTATCATCTTCTGGCTGGCAGCAACATACTTCAACAATGCCAACAGCATCGCAGTAGTCTCATTAGTCTGGTTTTCAAAAATTATTTGTAATATTTTGGGTAAACACCCAGCAAACGTCCGTTTTACGAATAGTCGATATTACCAATGACCTTTGAACTTTGCATCATCGACCAAGTAATAACGTTAAAAAGTCTGATTGCGTACGTTTTTTTTTCAAAGTGATAATGTATATTTTTCTTAATAATAAAATCAGATTTGTTGTATTTATTTATTGACAATTCAATTTTTTCTATTTCTGCTATAATAGTCGCTATTAATTCAATTTCAACGAACTACCACCAATGCCAGTCGTTAAAATGAGCGCACATGTTTATGATGACGAAATAAAAAAGTGTGTAGAAGTCAGCAACTTATTTGACACCGCGAAGCTAGATTTTCGCGAAGTGCATGTAAACAACACAATTGAGCGATTTAAAAACAAACAGGACAGAAAGGTCCATAAAGTATACATATGTTTTAATGAAAATTAAAACAATATTTTGTTAAATGGAAGAATGCTAGCTAGCGATTAAAATAATTCATTTTTTATCGAAGGTAAATGTAGCTAGGGCCAGGGCCTAGAGAATCTACCACTTAGATTGCGATAGAACACGCTGCTGCACCTGTCTCTTATACACATCTAACGCTGCTGCACTGGTCGTTGGTTCATACTGGTCGGCTAGGTTAGGTAGTGGAAACTCACACCTTCTCTACAGTAGTTTACAATTTTTTTTGAACAAATACCACTTGGTACTAGATGTTCGTAAAATACAGTAGATGTTTTATTAAACAAGCCTTTCGACCGTGTGACGTCGACGGCCTGAAACTGGCTGGCTCTAACTTGGCATCGAACGCAATTAGGGGATTATTGTATCATGTTTCAAGACGGGTATATCTAGATAAAGTTCGACGTGAACCAGGCTTATGTATTTGCTACAGTATCTGATTTTGTTATGATGTGGAACACTCCAAGAATACACTCAATTTACAAAAGTCGGAAGATTTTGTTTTCATTTTGAAGTGTTCACAGCTTCCTGTACATGATCTGACCTTAAACCACTTATGAAAAAAAAAACCCCCAAAAAACTTAAATCCCCATTCCCAGCAAAATTGCAGCTGTTATTAAGAAAAATTTGATTTTTGTATATGTTATAATGATTTATAAATATTATATGAAATTGCTAGTTTAACTAAATTTAGACTTTCCAACATGAAAATAATGTTAAAAATAAGACTGAAATTTGATTTTTTTTTTGTGTTCCACAAAAAAATAAATGCGGATGAATTTTTCATGTTTGATATTGCGATAGGTCTGCAAAGAAATATAGTAGGCGCTGAAAACATTAACCTATCCAACACTGCTAAGCTAGGCCTAGCCTTACTGTACCTCGACTTAGGTTCTGTTATCACACAAAAAAAGGGCCGACGTGATATTTTCCATTGCTAGTATTGACACTTGTGAAATATAATATTTCATAGGAATTATTTTAGATTTGTTAAAAAACTGATTCTGACCGAGATTTTGACACTAAACAAACGTATCTCAGGCCTACTCGATTGACCGCAGTGTGGGAGATGCGAAGTACAAAAACTAATCTCATTAGAGAGGGCACACTTTATTGACTGCATAAAGTATACATAAAAGCGAGAGTATTCCAGCGGATGCGATCTACAGTCTCTGAATTTTCCTAGTAATGAAGAATTCGTCAAGAAAATGGTAATCTCGTATGAAGAAATAGTCTGTATTTCTAATTTTTTTATTCTTTTGCGTAAAACCTATATTTTTGTGCCAATATTTTTCCATGATTCATAATAATTAGAGTAATGAATGTATTTATTGTAATCGGACTACAATTAAAATTGACACCTTAAGCTTTGTGCACCCCTAGAGCATTAACAGCTACAGTGTATCTGTGATTATTACTTCATTAATAATGCCTTCAAACAACTAAAATCAACGCAGGCTGTTTCAGGTTTTGATATGCACCGTATATTTGCGTATAAGGCAATCAACGTAATATGAGACCACCCTCGAGTTTTGAGAAGATTTTTGGGCAACTAATTTTTGTACAGAATGTTGAGCATATAGGACGAACCCTGTTTCACTACTTTTTGCTGCTCCTTATGGCTTTGCATCCAGCTGGCTAAAAACGGAGCAAAATGTATGGCTAATCTTCCGAATACTGTAATAACATTTTATGTTTTTTTATTAAATGAACTCATCAACATCTTATGTCCCTGCATGTAAAATTATTTTCATTCATACTAAACACTTTTTTTATAGGTTCAATTTAGTAGTAATTTTGCATGTTACAGATGATTAGCACATATAGTAAGACAAACATGTTAAATTAAAAATTTGTATGGGCTGTTCGTTTATCCTAATTTGCTATTTTAAGCCTCGTCTACACGAGAATATACTGTAGTGTCTTTAAAGTCTGGCTCCGGAGGAAAAAGATTTTTGATGTTGTAGAACTGATTTTCTAATACAGAAAAAAGTTGTTTGATGAAATTTTTTAAAATTTAAAAGCTGCTGGAAAAAGCTGCGTAACCACCTTTTTTTAAATATTCAAAAATCTGTAATTTCTGATTAACCGTTCCGCAAGTTTTCGTCAAACAACTCATTTTTGTCTTAGAAAAAAAATCAGTTTTACAACACATTGATAATTTTTTTACCTCCGGAGCCTGTCTTAAACTGAATTTCATCAGCATACTGTAGGTAGGATGGACAATATCTCCAAAAAGGAACATATTAAGAAACAAACAAATGGGTCTCTACTGTAAAGGTTAAAGCCCTACTATAAATTATAGCAAAATTATTTTCCTCATTTCCTTCTCTTTTTTTTTATCTTTTTTTTTTATCTTCCTCATTTCTTTATTTTTTTTTTTTTTATCTTACTGTAGATTTTAAAAATATATAGATATTTTTTCCATAGTCATTGTTAGGACAAATATAAACTTTCAATGATTGTACCATCTTGCACTGTGACGTTTCACATAATTTTCAGGAAGTTCTAAAGAGGTGTATTTGATGATCAGGGATGTCCGTTCAGTCGCTAGTTGTTTGGTAAAGTAATAACCATCAATCATCCCACATAGAGTTTTATATACCGCTAGTGACGATTATTTTCTAGGGATGTGGTTGCATGGGGAAGGTCATCTAAAACAACAGTAAAAGGACGTCGTATTACTATAGGCCAAATAAAGAGATGATTGTTGTGTTGCGCAATTACAATACATTGACATGGTTTTTTTCTTTACATTTTGTTTATTTTTCCTCAAGACAATTGTAATGTGACTATTGTATTTAGAGGTTCTCTAGTGATTCTATTTTTTTCTAGACTGCATACAACAACATACCAGCTACAGTAGGTTTAGAGGTCAACATTATAGCATCTGATCATTGAATTTTAACTTGGTAGTCCAATGATTTCCTTCAAGTTCAATACTTCCTTGTTTACTGTATCATTTCCTTTATTCAAATATTAAATTTCACAATGAAGACAAATTGCTTATATTGAAAGTCTTATGTCCCCAACCTCATCGAATTTTGGAGCCTCATTAAAAAATTTACCATTTGCTATTTAAAAAAAAAAATATCTTCAGCAAAAAAATAATTTCAAATCCTGGACATGAAACCAACAATAGATTTTATTTTTCCTTATCTGCCATCCTAAATCCCAACATACTATACTTCCCAACATATGGTGCATGAAATTTTAACTGTTAAATTATAATGTATTGTAGACTAGAGTAATTCCAAGTCTTCCCCTCCCCTGAAAATGATCTACTACCTCATCCCCATTTGGTAATCCTGACTGCTCAAGTGCATTGTCTCAGATCCCCAGCTGTTTGATTTCCTGCTTTATGATGTTGACCATACAGTAACATCCTGGAGTAACTGAAGGAATGATGTTGACCCAGTGTTTAAGCTGTATTATCTAAATAGCCAAATCCTAAATAAAAAGCTGAATTTTGCATAGTCCCCCCCCCCCCTGCTGGATAATATTAGAACCAGTAATAAACGTTTACCACTCTCAGTGTTCTTATTCTTTGGCCAATTTCAGGCTCATCAGGCTAAAAAATGTTCTTGTTTTACACACTTTTCAAAGATAGAAAATTATTGTACAGACAGTATGATATAGGGTATTTTTTACATAGTCCCACCTACGGCACATAAGATACAGATAAAAATTTGTTGGTTATTCTATGTTTTTAAAAATTAAAAAATTCATTTGAAATTTTACCACAGCCTCAATTTGTTCTTATTTTCAAAGCAATTTCAGCCTTGGTGTTCTAATATAAATTGTTTTCTTATGAAAAAAAAAAAGTGTTCATAAGAAGTTAATGACAAGAATTCAACTGTATGATATTGTGTATTTTGAAATACAGTAGTTGACTGAGGTTGATAAAATAATTAAATATTTTATCAAAGGACAATAAAATTGACAGAATGTAGACCTGGTTTTTAAAATCAATATACTCATCACATTTGGATTAAGTTGATTTTATCTTTAAATATTTTAAAGGGAAGAAGGCTAATAAAAATCACTACTTTTCTTCAAAATCAATTATATAATAATGACTGATTCATGTAAGAGTACCATTGACAACAATACGACTGCTTGACAGTCAGTGATTTCTGTGGCTTTGGAAGGAAAATGAAATTTAAGTGTTAGCACTGTAATTTGGTGGCTTTCTTTTCAATTTCATTTTATCTATTAGTATTACTGTAGTCCATTAAAAAACATAATAATATTCAAAGCTTCCTATACAGACCAACAAGACTATTGTCTTAGTAGCCAGTGAGGAAAGTGTAAACTAGAATAATACTGTAATATTATTAATAATAATAATAATAATAATAATAATATGATTTATACAGTGCCTTTCAAAAATGATCAATGACTGTAATATTAAAAGTCTTGCAAAAATAGAGTCATCATCATGTTAATATAGAATAATTGAAATTATACTGTATCCGATATAAAATACAAAAAGAATAATTTACAAAACCTTACAAAAATATGAATTATTTTAAATTTACAATTTATTTTACAGATTATTATAGTACAAAAAATTATTTTAATTTTAGAGTTCAGATCACAATATAGAATAAAGTAAATTTAAAATATACCTTATCTACTGACCATTGCAAGAATTAGAATGAATATTTCATTGAATGAATGATTGTAGTACAGTAATTCTAAATTGACTGCCAGTGGGATGCCATTATGTTTTCGTCTTAGTGCTCACGCATTTCCCTCTTAAAAATGGTAATTGCAAAGTAACAACTACAGTATGTACTACATTTCAACAGGCCCAGAAATCCTGAAAATTTTTCACAGGCAGTACATCTTGTATTTTGCATTCTCTACTGATGAAAAACTAGAAACCAATAGACATTAATTTTTTAAATGAAGGAATTTTAGATTCGTTCTATCAAAAAGTATTTTTAACTAGCAAATTTTATTGTGAATGTATAATTATGCAAATGAAGATGAAATGAATAGAGAGTATCAATTCAATTTACTATTCATTCCATCATTTAATTAGTAAAGGGATTTAATTTTAGACATATATTTTATTGGCTATATTTATACCAGTTAATAAATAGTATTTTACTTATGTATGCACATAATTAACTACTGTACAGTTAGTATGCTTTTTGCATTTGTACAGTATGCATACATTGTGCAAGTGTACATTGCACATCATTTTCTTGAGTGCCGCCACACCTAAGTTTTAAAGTGATTCTTTCCTAACCTTCTTCAAAGACGGTTATATGATAGATGGCTATAAAGGATGTTTATGTTTTAAAGTAGGATGAATTACTGTAAGTATCAGTGATCCAACTACAGTACTGTAAAACCATGCAAACAACAGTTCTTTTCCAAACTATCTACGTGGTGTACTCCAAGCATTAATATATTATTACTACGCCATGCAAACCTTTAAACAACATACAAAGATAGTCATGGACTTCTGCTTAAAGTTTAAAATGTGAGGGTGGTCAAGTTTTCGTCATCACAATAGTAGTACAGTACTGTAGTCACAAAATAATAATTTATTTGTGTTTTCCATTTTTCATACAGCATCCCTAATCCTTTATACAACAGGCATAACCAAGTACAGTAACTTAGACCAAGTAACAAAATATCCTTGTTTAACGTCCTGGGTTTTTCTAAAAGTTGGTACGGAGGCACTTATTTAATATTTGTTATTTTTCACAGTTCATCAGAATATGTCAAAGCATGTTGTCTGTGTAGTAAAATGTGTTGTGAACAATTTTGTGATTGGTTCTCTTGCTGTTATCATGGTATTTGTGTATAAATTTCCAAGGAGTTATCGGTGCATGGAGCGAGGTAATTTCAATCCGCAACAAGAAAAGGGGTCCGGTTATGTATCCACACGAGGAAATGCAATAGGTTGAAATTATTACGCCGACCGAGTGACACCAATTGGGGTGTACCTACTCCCATTGACACAAAGAGTTTTTCTGCTGATGTTGGAAAATTTATTTGTAAAATACAAAATGTGTTAGCAATTGAAATTTTGCATTTTTGACATAAAAACCCAAAAATTTTAAGAATAACAAAAAAACAAAAATTTTGTGAGGGAGGGGATGGGAAACAATGAATTTTTGTTTTTGCCTTCTCTGTTCTTGCTCTTCCTTTTCTTTGCTGGTTCAGCAATCTGTACACTTTTTTTTTTTATCAAAACACTGAGGCTGAAGTCGCTTAAAAATTAATAACAAAATAAGAAAAATATTTAATTTTTTAATTTTTTCATTTTTAAATATAGAAAACCAACAAATCTTATTGGTATCTTATTTTGTGTGACTATGTAATACAGTCTGTACTTCAGTATATACAACAATAATTGCCTATGTTTTCTAAAATGTGTAAAAATAAGAACAAAATAAGGACAATTTGAGCGTGAAATTGGCCAAAAAATAAGAACACTGAGCCTGGGCAAAATTTTGCTGGTTCTTATATAAAAAAAAAAAAAGAAGAAAGTATTCCATCAAACCTGATAAATATTTACTGTAGAACTTTCCTAAAAATACATTATTTACCATGGCAACCATTTACATTGGAATTAAGGATGTTACTGTCATTAACATCAGGTTTTTTGTGGTGCACTCTTCATACTTTGATCCTCTTGAAATCATGTTTGTCTTGGTCTTGACGTCATCCTATGACAGAACGACACAAACATCTGTAAGAGTTCAAGTAAGTCTCATCATAATTTCTTTCCCAAACAATTTGACACATTGAAATTTGGGTCTTTGTAATCACCATTTTTCTCAGTAGGTCATTGGTTGATGTGCCCTCAAATTAAGTACCTACTACTGTGATGCTGCTTTACATAGGACATTAGTATACTGTACAGCATTCCAACTCTCATTCTGATCATGACGCATGCCTAACCATGGTCATTATGACATCACATAATGACCATATATGGGCACATCATGACAGTAGTACAGTACTGTAGTCACAAAATAATAATTTATTTGTGTTTTCCTTTTTTCATACAGCATCCCTAATCCTTTACAACAGGCATAACCAAGTAGAGTAACTAGGCCAAGTAACAAAATATCCTTGTTTAATGTCCTGGGTTTTTTCTAAAAGTTGGTACGGAGGCACGACTAGGCGAGTCGAGTGGCCGAGCGGTAAGGCAGGGGCGCAGCTAGCTACAGCCTTTAACATCGGCGCTGGTTCCAGCTGCTCCTCGCCCATGGTTCGGTTGGTAGAATCAAGTCTTCTCGGAGAAGGACTTAAAATGGAGGTCCAGTGTATACATCTCGCTCGTGTGCACTTTAAAGAACCCATTGCATCTTTCGGAAGAGTAGGGGGTTACCCCGATGTTATGGTTCATTTCAGCCCCTGTCGTTGTGGAATGATGTGAACATGTATCTACCAAGAAGCGCCTCTTTACGGCTGCTAGGTAGTCACGGACCACGCCCATAAGCAATTCAGCACAATGACGCTGCAAGTTATGGGTTATTCTCCTACCTTTACCTTTATTTAATATTTGTTATTTTTCACAGTTCATCAGAATATGTCAAAGCATGTTGTCTGTAGTAAAATGTGTTGTGAACAGTTTTGTCATTGGTTCTCTTGCTGTTATCATGGTGTTCGTGTATAAATTTCCAAGGAGTTATCGGTGCACGGAGCGAGGTAATTTCAATCCGCAATGAGAAAAGGGGTCCGGTTATGTATCCACACAAGGAAATGCAATAGGTTGAAATTACCGAGTGACACCAATTGGGGTGTACCTACTCCCATTGACACAAAGAGTTTTTCTGCTGATGTCGGAAAATTTATTTGTAAACTACAAAATGTGTTAGCAATTGAAATTTTGCATTTTTGACATAAAAACCCCAAAATTTTAAGAAAACAAAAAAACAAAAATGTTGTGAGGGAGGGGATGCGAAACAATGAATTTTTGTTTTTGCCTTCTCTGTTCTTGCTCTTCCTTTTCTTGGCTGGTTCAGCAATCTGTACACTTTTTTTTTATCAAAACACTGAGGCTGAAGTCGCTTAAAAATTAATAACAAAATAAAAACAAATTGAGGCTGAGGTCAAATATTAAATTTTTTTATTTTTTATTTTTTCATTTTTAAATATAGAAAACCAACAAATCTTTATTGGTATCTTATTTTGTGTGACTATGTAATACAGTCTGTACTTCAGTATATACAACAATAATTGCCTATGTTTTCTAAAATGTGTAAAAATAAGAACAAAATAAGGACAATTTGGGCGTGAAATTGGCCAAAAAATAAGAACACTGAGCCTGGGCAAAATTTTACTGGTTCTTATATAAAAAAAAGAAAAAAAAAGAAAGTGTATTGCTACTATTGTACAGTATGTTGCAAAATCTGCAGTATAGATGAATTTAATACTAACTGACGTATATTGAAGACAATATAATGTGAAAAAAAAGACAATTACTGCTACTAAGTATAGCCTCCTTCACTATGCTGTTTGTTTTTATGACATATATTGGTCCAAAAAAAAAGTAAATGCATCAATTTCATTAGGTATATATTGCTCAGTTCTCAGAAAGATTTTGTAAATTATTCCAAGTTGCAACTTTGGTTTTGGTTTGTTTTCAAGAATGTGAACTCTGGCCTCAGCCATGGGTCAAGGTTAATGATAGTTTATATTTGGTCCGATGGTGTAAAATATAATTACTGGGATTTTTTTTGTATTTTATATTTTAACAATAAATTTGTTGACTGAAGAAACTGTTTTTTTTTATGGTATTTTTCATGTGACAGTGAAGTGTAATTAAAGAAAGTGTCTTGTGATTACTCACTGTTACAGTACTCAAGTGTTTCGTAACCAAGGTCTTAGCAGGTTCCTGGCACCATAGGCGTCCATTGAGAAAGATTTGTTTACAACTTTACATACCACTGAGAAGGAAATGGGAATTCTCAATCATCTTTACTGTTGAAGAACATGTTTAAAATCATTTTCCTCATGCATGGAGTACTGTAATCTGTTCATTAATGGCATAATGAGAGCTTACTATATATAATACCGTACTGTAGTCCATAGTGTTTCAATGGTGTTTTGGATTCCATATTTTATTCTGGCAACGATATTATTAATTATTATACAAAGGTAAGTTTAATTGTTATGGTAAATAATGTGTTTTGAATCACTTTCTTTGCATGTGATACTCATGACATAAAAAGACTATGAGTCCAATTTTTGAAAAATATGTCAATATTTCTCATGAAAATGGGTCCACATTATTTGAATTTACACGTAAAGTGGGTCCACCTTGATATTGTCCTGCACTGCTTGAAAATCCTGTCTACGACATTGATACTACTACTACAAGTCTTAAGAAAGAAGGGAACATAATGCTTTGCCTTCCAATCCCATGGTCCTTGGTTCGATACCTGCCACTCACGGACACAGAATCTTTTCTCACAACCAAAAACAACTCCACACTCTAAGGCTCGTATGAAACAAGATTTGTTTATGGAGAGCATCTTGTTTTAATGTTTGTCTTGTGAAGGATTGTCACTTGTGTATAAAGTGGTTAAGTTCACTTGGCATATAATGTACTTGGCATTGAGCCTAAAAGTTATATCACTATCCTAAACCAATAATTTTTAATCTGTTTTTTTTTTATAGCCTCAATCTGATTAGAATTAATTGTTCTTTATTTGTGAATAGAGGGGAGGGGGAAGGATTAACAACAATGCAATAACTTAAAATCATGCAATAAAAATGACCAGAGACTGAATTATTCAGACATCTGCAACAAATGACAACAGAGATTTCAAGAAGTTCACAGCTGAAGAAAAGCTTGCGTTAATAGTTGATGGTAAAGTGGTGTCTACTTCACACTTAAGCTGTTAAGACAGTTTTGTATCCCAACTACAGTATTTCATTATTTGTATGAAACTTTAGTATACAGTAGTACTACATTTTCCTGGTTGAACTATAAAAATTTTTAAACAACATTTGCATTCTTTGAGAATGCATTTGTATTCTGAATGTATCTCAGTTCAAACCTTTGCCTCAGCCTGTGTTTACTGTACATCTGTAGGCTGGTCTACAGTATGTTATGAAATTTTCTCATGAATTAACCATTCTGGAAGCTCTGAAAATTTGAATTTGCAGAGCATTGAACTGTACAATGTCATGCTTCATTGGTTTTCACAGTTTGTTAGTGTATTGTATTGATCATAACAACAACATTTAAAAAAATGCCCCAATAAATAGTTTATAAATCTATATTCATTAGTTTGGGTTTGGGTTCAATTGTTTGCGTTGTCACCTTTATACTGTGGCTTGCCAACTTCAGCTTTGTGTGTGCGATTAGAGATTTTCTGATCCAACAGGCTGCATTCTGTTTGTGACCCCACTATGAAGTTTGATAACCGAATGCAATTAACAATGGTATGCGCTCTGGTTTACTAGAATAGGATCTCGTACAACATTAAATGATCTAATTCAATTATCCGGATAAGGATACTATTCTCGGGTCTAACATTGCATGTAATTTTTTCCTTCGTTAAAGGAATACTACAGTATGGTATCTGGGATCATACTTTATATAGATTAATATGAGTAAATTAGTAATGATATTGTAGTTTATATTTATTGTATAAATTAAAATATGAAATAAACCATAAAAAGTACCTGTTGTAAATGTGATTTTTTTTTTTTTTTTTTTTTTTTTTTTTTTTTTTTTTTTAATATGTAAAATGCAAGAAACATGGTACTGTACAGAATTTTGTTGTTTTGATTTGAATGAAGAGATGCCAACATTTGATTCCAATAATCACATTTACAGTGACATACTGTACTTAAAATATAATAATGATAGTAATTATTTACATTTTATACAGTAGTGCATATTGTTCAGTGGCTCTGCAGGTATGCACACCAAATCCTGGTTACCTAGAGCAGGTTTATGATTCTCTACAATAAACTGGTAATGAGGCTTGTTTTTGGTCAATAGAAAAAAATTGTCACTTAAAATAAACAGGAATTACTGTAAACTAAGAAGACTATGAAATGCAAGCAACTGAACTACTAGTACCATACCACACAGCTTTTGTCACTGATGATACCGTAGTACAGTTGTATATTTGTACAGTACCGTACTGTAGGTCTAACCTATTATTTTTCATTTTTCATTTAAATAATTAATAAAGGAATTAGTAAAATGAAATAATAAAATAATACTGTTAATAAATAAATAAATGACTATACAATTAGGATTGTCATTTCCAGTTTTATAGAAATTTGTTGGACTTTTAATTGCACTTGTTACAGTACAATGATGTTACAGTATTTGTCAAACCAATGAAAGGCCTTTTAACTTACTGTACCCCAAAGAAAGTGTAGAAAAAGTGTAGAAACCACATAGTCATTTATTACCTATCAAAATATTTAAGCTTGACACTGTTTATTAATGGCCCGTGAAAAGGTATGAAGTACAACAACATAGAGTAAAATTGGTAGAGTAGGTCTCCAAAAGACAGATCAAGTTTGGCAGCCTTAATAAATAATGGGCTATTTGTTTAGCTTTGTGCCATATCAACTGTCTTGAAATTGGTTGTATATGTGCATTTTTGACACTTTTATTTCCACTTTGGTCACTTGAACACCTCTCCGGGGAGTCTTTCAATCACCAGCGTTAGTGAATGTTTGCTGAAAGACTGGTATCACTAAATAGTCATGCTACAAAAATGCGTCACTTGTGTGGATGTTTGAACTTTACTAAAATCATTTACTTAGCATTGGCCGATTAATTTTTGCCATTTATTTTGTTCGCATTAAACATCAATTTTATTTTTCCATTGCAATATAGAATAAATTTAGTATGTTAATTATAATATAAAATAATTAGAATTTATAATCAACTGAATACAAGAAAGTCATTGTTGAATCATAAAATATTGTAATGGCAGGGAGAGAGGAGGATTGGGAAATTGAGGATGTGGGGAGGGGGTGGAGGATGGAAACAAATTTCCTTTAAAAGGCAGAGAAAAATTTAAATATTTATTAATGAGCATTCTACACCAATTAATACTGTTTTCCTTCTTTTTTTCGTTAAAAGATAAAATCATATAAACATCAATTGATGTACTACAGTATCTGAGTTTCTCACAGACATTTTGTTTACAAAAAATGTACATTTGTAAATTCTTTTGTCTAAATTTTTTGTGTCACCTGCCATTTGCAGAAACCTCCCAAAGTAAGACTTATCCAAATAATGCGTTTGTTTTGAAACAGCATGAGCTAGGGTCAAACCGTGCCATCAAGCATAGTACAGTACACTTGCAACATATTTCTACACACACACATTGATCGCCTGTGTACATGCCGCCAAAAACACTAAGGGTCCTGCATGTCTTCTACTTTAATCTTAGCAATTATAATAATTAAAAAAAAAAAAAAAAATGAGGCAACTTGTTTCCTTCATAATATTGAATTTGAATGTGATATCCGATTTGTAGCTTCATACAGTATGTTACTAGTTATTGAAATAAACAGAAGAAATATTAAAATAAATATTTACGTTGCAATAGGTATCATATGATTTTCATAGAGTTACACTGTACAGTATATAAGAGTGTTTTGTGATATCCAAGTTTCCTGAATCTATCTTTCCTATTGTAGAATTAACCAGTTTATAGCTGATCCTTGATATTCAGTTTTATTTTTCCAGTTGTCACATCTGCAGTAAAATATCTGTTCAGATTTTGTGATAGGTGTTTATTGTATTACATTACATTCACCTAGGTACTGTACATTAATATGGTTGCCATTTTATCTGTTCAGATTTCGTGATGGGTGTTATTGTATTACAATACATTCACCTAGACCTGTAGGTACTGTACATTAATATGGTTGCCATTTGAAGAACAACAGTGTGGGTTTAACTACAGCTATAACAAATAATCCCCTGACTTGCAGAGAAGAGGTGTTTATGTCATATTTATGGATTGTTTTTTCTCTTTTCCCATTAGCCTGACATTATATTGTAGGATCATGTTTCAGTTTTTCTTTCTACTTTCACAAATTACAGTACTATATGTAGTAATACTGATATTTTATATTTTGCAAATGGGTTTATCCTATTGTAGCTGTTTTTTTTTTCCTTTCTTTGCTGCAAATAACCTAGTATTTTGATTAAAGAATAGATATTAAGTTTATTTTCTTTTTTTTTTCTTAATTATTAAATAAATCTTTTATTATTGTAAATGTATATTTGGTATTTTCCGTTAACTCTAAATGGTGTATGTAACATAAAATATAAACGAAAGAAATTTAAAAATATGCACTTTTTAGGAAATTATTTTTCTGGTTCATTTTTCCTCTGCAATAACCTTTTATTACCTATACTGAGAGCATTATTCATCATGTTTCACATTTTCAGAGTCAATTTTATTTCAAGTTAATGAAAATATTATTGATTTTCAAGGAAAGGTTGAAATATTTAGAATAAAGGAACAGTGATGGCAGGCATATGGCTCGGATAAGAAGATGAAACGCGGTGAATTATCTGCTAATCGTAATTCTAGTCAGTCTTGATGCATTTATTTGACTAGGAGTAGGACCTATGCCATTCTCGATTTGGCAATAAGTCTTTATTAGAGCAAAGATAAATTTATCAATCTTTTAGGCAGAAGAGATACTGTTAAGCATGTTAAATTTTTAAAAGCCTTGAGAAGGCTTATACTCATTTTTTTTTTAGGATTTTCAATCTTGACGATATTGTAAATTGTTTTGGTAAATGCATGATTTAGATATCGGGATCAACTACTAATCTATCATCAGATTTTAAAACATTTTTATTATTTTTTGTATGTATGTTAATTTAATATGGCATCTTTTCAGGTTCAAAATGCTTATTTTCCAGGTTATTATATCTATATGCTTGTGTTTCTACTGTTGTAAAAATACGGTGCCAACATGAAAATAATTTTTTTATTTTATTTTTTCTAGTGAAAAATTATACCGGAGCAAGAAATTTCAAGAAATTATCAACTCGTAGAGTGGTTACTACATTCAGATTTCTTTATGATACATCCAAGTTTGAAGCAATTTGAGAAGACAAATTTTATAAGAATGAACCAGTAACCATCGAGGAGGTTTGGTAAGGTTAATCAGTTTGAAATATGACGTCAAATATGCGACAGACGCAGTGAAATTTTGATTAGCATTGTGAAGAAACAGTTTCAACCTGTATTGCTGTAAATTTCTTTTTTTCGAGGATTACAAAAATTTGACTTTAAAATGAACACAGCTACGAATAGCATTGGCGATCCATTCAATGGCTTATCATGATGCTACTATGCACTTCCCAAAAAGGGATTGTGGCTGACTTTGGCTTTTAAAGGAAAAGAGATACTTTTTGTTCAGGATATCATTTAAAAATTTAGAATAATGATGAAGGCATTTACCAAATTCTTCTGTTTTCCTCGGAGGCATTTTAAACGGGTTGTTATGTTACTCGTTGTTTCATTCTTCGCTCTGTGGTTGTCGGGATACTACCAGACTTCTAAGACCAAAGTAGACGGCAGTTATCATAGCAAATACTCAAATTTGAGGTTAAAGACGATTGGTGAAAGGTTTACCGATGACACCAAGAGATCGAAATTTAAGGAAAGACTCAAGAAAAAAGTTGATTCAATGGTGTTAGTGCTAGCAGAGGATTCGCAATCAAAGAATTCCCTGTCATCAATAGTATGCGTTACCCTAGAAGCCAAACATTTTAAGTACCGCAAACGTTTGTTGAGCGAGGGTAGTTTACCGTCGCTTACGCAACACGGCCAGGGTTTGTATTCAGTGATCATCTTTGAGAGCTTGAATTCATATATTTATTTAGATACAAACGATCGGACAATGCTTGATGATTATTGCCGTGAATTTAATGTCGGGATTTTTGCGTTTGCCGTATCTTCCAAGAATGAAATTACACTAAGCTCGCCGGTTGGAAATCTACCAATTCATATGGACAAACAGTTATCGTTACGAGACTTGGAAGTGAATCCAAAATCTCAAGTTTTGCGGATAACAAAGGCGGGGGGTAAAATTAACACAGAGGCTGACAACTGGACAGTGTTTCATGGAAACCATTCGACCTACCAACCAATTGTTACAGGACAGATAAAGAGTGACAGTGTGCAGCAAATTTCCCACGGTATGCATTCAAATGCCGTCTTCCACACAACTGCAGTGCTTGATCAGGGCTCATACGATGGTGTGAAAAGGATATTTTTTGGGCATAATTTTCAAATATGGATACATTATCCATTGTTTTTTGACAGCTTGCACTATCTGTCTAACGGCCGTATTACGTGTACACTGGAACGATACATTATGGTTGATATTGATGATATATTTGTGGGTTCTGCTGGTGTCAGAATGGTTCCGGATGATGTGGAGGTAGGTTCTTTCAAAAGGATATTCACTCATAGTTTACATTAGGGAGCTTTTGATTCGCACGACTACGTGACCCTAGAATTGAATCACTCATGCGTGACCATTTTACAGTACGTTCTCTGCATAACATAGATTCAGTAGAATTGCATCCTAGAATTCACATGACAAGGGGAATTTAACGATCTAGCATGCACAGATGACTTCTCGATGACGTTACGTTCCATGTCCTACCAGTTTGTGCGATTGAAATCTCTCTATTGTCTGATGTGCAGAAAATTCTGTTGAAATTGTGACGCCCTCGCTCACTACTGTATCAAATTTTTGTGTATCATCACCGCAATATCTGATAATAGACATTGTCTTATTTTATTTTATATCATTTTATTTTATTTTTTATAGATGGCCAATGATACACCACATGACAAACTTAATCTGTTTCTGATTTGCAATCACTTTCACAAGACGAACACACACATTATTTGCTTAAAAACTTTAAACTAAGACTCTTTATGAGGCTTTGGGAGTGAGTTGTTTTTTGTTGTGAGAAAGAAATCCTATAACACTGATAGGAATTGAACCCATGACGCTGACATTGGAAGGCAAGCATCTTAAAAATACACTATCTGCCAAAAATAATATTTAAGCTGATTTTTCTATATGTTATAGTTTAATGTGCTCCTTCTGTGTATAGTAAGTTTTATCATTCAATTTAGTGGTTTAACTGCATCATTGGCCAAGATAATTTTCTGTTTTATTATATAATGGATGATATTTTCAGGCAATATAATTCTTAGTACTAAAATCAACTGTAAGCTATGTCATGTGGCATATAGTGGCATTGACCCAGATACAGCTTTTAACACATTTCGTCAGTTAAAATTGCCAGATTTCAGTGGACCGTGACCAAGCTGTATTGAATTACATTAAGTATTTATTACACATACTATACATGATCTCTCTTCTCATGTTTTTTTCACAGGTTTCGTAGTAATTTATATTTAGAAGAAAAAAAAAAGAAATATTCCTACAGTATATTTTTATATTGCTTGTGTTCTGTTTGGTAGTTTTGTCTAGCATAAACAAATCTACAGTGCCGCCAGATATCCTTATCTGAAGTATTGTACCTCCTTTCCCATTTACCTTTTAGGGCTAGGCATATCCCATTAGACTTCTGATCACTTCCCTAGAAATAACATTCACACTCCTCTATAAGTAGCCTTAAATTGTTATCAAAAAGTTCTTCCATTTCTTCAAGCATGTAATCAATGGTGTACAATACAAGACCCTCATTTGCAAAATGTTATGCTTCTCCATGCCCATGTTCTACTGTATTTCACAACATTATATTTATATTTATAAATATAAAATTTATGAATATAAATTAAGTTGTGAAATAGTATGGTATGAAGATTAAAATGATGATCATTTTGTCTTCAGTATTCTTGCTGGAATTCTTGCTCAAGTCAGTACCATAAATTATAGTTTTTTTCTTCAACTGAAGTGTGAATGTTATTACTAAAATGATCTTCAGCTCATAAAAAGTAAATTGAGAAATAAAGTAAACAATATCACATATCATGTTGGGTCATTAACCTGACACTGTGTTTCACACCTTATTTTTTAGGATATTTAAGACTACAGACCAAAAAAAGTGTTTTTCTATATACAGTATAAAGACCATGGTTATAAAAATAATCCAAGTAAAATACAGTATGCTATTACTACAGTATATGCTGGCATACTGTAGTTTTTTTTTTAAATGGATACAGTACTTGTATTTTTTTGCTAATAATTAATCAAAACACTGGAAATTTAAAACTTGTAGGATTACAGTAATGATTTGAAAGTAAAATATATTCAAAATTTAATTTCCCATACAGTACTTTATATATACAGTAAGATATACTGTAATATGAATCTTGGTTATTCAATGCCAAATAGAAAGAAACATACTACTGTAGTAGTACAAATAAATACAGATTTTTTAAAATGTCCTTTTTAGTGCATGCTAAACATGAGGCACAGGTCAATACTGTAACTGCTGTATATTACGTTCATATAAATTTCAAGTCCTGTTTATTTTTATTTTATGTTATCAAACAAAGGCGCTAGAAATTGAGCAGGAGAACCTCCGTCGCATCATACCTGGCTTCACCTTTAACCTCGGATTTTCGGGCACATACTTCAAAAAAGGCAACAAAAATGAGAATGAGGGTGATGTCGAGATCCTCCGCCGCGCTGACAAATTCTGGTGGTTTCCGCACATGTACAACCACATGAGACCGACAGTTTATACTGACGAGGCTGATCTTCGCAAGTACATGCAACTGAATAAACAATTTGCTGAGGTAAGGAGCAGTTTTGTTTTATTACCTGTCAGAGTATAACAATTGTCTTGACAATGTTTACATTATCACAGACATTGGTATGTATAATAACCAATAATGTGATAGTTATTTATCTATTTATTACCAAATAATGATAACATTTTAATGAGATGCGATAATCATCAACAGACCTAAACGGAAACTTCTTTCAGATTTATGGCTAATATCACAATGGTGTACTGTATCTGTATAAACACAAGAAATTATTTAGCCTACAGTATGCCAGTGGAAACACTGTTGTTAAAATTACATGGCATTAGTCGACCTTTCACATTAGCAATGTGGTAAAGCGGTCACAAAGTGGATAATGGCCAGGAGTCACAAATAGATTTAATCTAAAGTGGTAGACTCAGCAGTTAAGTGGTGGTATCGCATCTCTTCAGTTGACTACCGATCATTGGTCAATCAAAAGCTTTAGTCAGTACTCCAAATGGCAGCTCTGCAGTTCAAAAGCAAATGGAATCACTTGTGTATTTATAGACATGTCATGGATGAGGAAAGTGCAGGCTAGACCATTCTGGAGCCATCATACTGTACAGAGCTCTTTATACCATTGTAGCGGGCTGACAGATTAGCTAATATTATCAAATCAAATGTATTGGTCGAACTCATTAAAATATTAATACATTATTTCATATTCGCATTCATGAAGTACTCTGCATGGTGCAGTACTGTGTACACCATGCCTGCTTATGTTGATGATGACTAAAAATATCACTAAATTTTCTATCATCTTCAGTCCATTATTAAAGTACTGCATATGGTGTAGCTGTACAATATGTTGTGCTGAGTTTTAACAAAATCAAAGTAGTATAAAAACACCATCTTGCAATATTACTATACCTCATAAATATTAATTAGGTAATAGCAGCATGTCATTGGTCAATTCCATCCAGATGGCGCAGTAGTTTCTTCTCCCCACCCCCTTGCATGCCGACTACGTGGGGAAAAAAGAAATACCCAAAATCGACTACCGACTATGTGAACCGTATGCAAACTGCACAATTTTGCCATCACAGACAGATCAAAATGGCTAAATGTAGACAGACATTTTTGCTGTTTAATGTTTAGTAATAGAGGTATAGTAAAAAAAATTACAATATGGTTTTATTTTGGTGAAGCGGTAAATTCTACTTTCTACTCGTTGTTGGATGATTTGGACTATCTCCTTCTTATAAACGTCGGGAGAGCGTCCCAATCAGCCAACACCTCAGGATGTAGAATTGACTACTTCACTATATTGTGTTTTTCACCATCAGCTATAGTGCTTTCATAAATTTAATTTAGCTTTAAAGATAATCAGCAAATTCCTGTAGAAATCCAAAGAATCCTCAAGCAATGAATATTGCAGGCCTACATAGGCTACGGTCACACTAGAACCTCGAGCCTGGCTTGAACTCACTGCGATTGAGATTTCACACCAGGCTTGAAAGTGTTGGACGGTCACACTACGTGGGTTGACCTGGTTGCTTGGGTTTTGAACCTGTGACGCCGTTCTTTTTTCGTACCCCAAGTTCGCTAACCTTTCGCTTACCATTTCGTAAACGCCGTTTTTATTGTTGAACTTCTTGTCCTCGATTTTATCCCGTAGCTCAGGCTGGGCCCACAGATCTATTAAATCGGCGGTTTCGTTGTCTGTCCA
Source organism: Anneissia japonica (assembly GCF_011630105.1). Lineage (NCBI taxonomy): Eukaryota > Metazoa > Echinodermata > Crinoidea > Comatulida > Comatulidae > Anneissia > Anneissia japonica. Next base: position 167,652 of record NW_022751777.1, read on the forward strand.
CAACACTCACATATTACAATTAATATTAAAATCATATCAATGAAAAAAATACAGCAGTTCTAGTAGTAGCCACCTAGTTTGTTTTGTTTTTTTTTCTAGCTCGCGGGGTTTTTTTTTCGCATTGTGTGGTGTGTCGCTAGCTCTCCTCTGATTGGTCATATTCCGACGAAGAAATGTCAATCCCGGTCGCGCCAGTGGCAATCGAGGGTCAATCTCGGTAGCTTGCCTGAGTTGAGCTGTCTGGGTCGAGAGCGATTTCAAGCCAGGCGCGAGGCAATCCAGACTCGGTCACACTACGAAAATCTCGATCGTGGTGAGTCAAGCCCGGCTTGAGGCTGTAGTGTGACCATAGCCTCAGTATTTTTTGTTGGCCTTATTTAGGGCACATTCTGATTTTGTTATTCCATTGACAAATTCAGGGATTTATAGCTGCCAACTTATTGCCAGTTCACTCTAAATAAGCCATAAACTGTGGCCTAATACTATAGTACAGTTTATATCAATATTTTATTTTATCACCATATATTACAGTGGCTTGACCCTATTTTTTATGCATAATATAAAGCAAAATGTTGAATAGTACATATTCATTGAAATTACCAGCAGTGTACTGTACTATCTATCCCTAGCCAATACTCTAAACTAAACCAAGCTTTTTTCGTGTACTGGGGTCAGCGCAAAAGGTTAATGAATCCGATCCACCAGGCCCTAATATCAACGGCAATTTACTAGCAACAGCTGGCTACAACAGCAACTTACACTGTGTCCTATGTGATTTGGTGGCTGATTTGTTCTTCAGATCATCACAACACAAATATACAGTAACCACCCAGCCTTAAGCCATGAATAATATTTCATCCTATCGTCATGCTTCAGCGAGTACTAACATATGAGAAGGCATCTCATTACCAAATAATATTTTATCTTTATCCAACCAGGTGGGCTCAACGATATGAACATCTCTTTTTTAATTACTTGTATGAATGATCAATGATTGATCCTGGTTTAATCATTATCATCATTTACCAAACACTATTGACTGTTAAATCGAAAGGTCCACTGATTAATCTCAGATAAGAAAGTATAATACATACTCCAAGTATTTAAATACACACCATCGTGTTGGGATTCAATATTTCGACATTAATTATGTCATCATCAGGAATATTGACTGTTGACTGTTAATCCGCTATAAAGTAATATGATATGTGAGATTTTTAACATTGATTCCACCTGAATTCTCTACTGTATGTTGTGTTCTATACAAACTCCTGATTTACTATGCATTATGATTTGTTTACAAAGTCGTATTCATATTCTCATGTAAAGTATGATTACAATTGTAAAAATTTTATGAATAACAATACAGCATAGAAATATAAAAATGAGAGGTAAGGAATTGCATTGGAAGCATAGGCCTACTGTAGCATGTAACCCTTTTAAATATCAAAGATAATTAACAAAACAATTACTTAATCTAATTTAGAAGTAATCTACAGATAAGTTTTCTACCGCCGGACCATCCCGATATATTTTTGAGCCTAGGTTTCGGGGCCGGGAAAATGTTTGTTTTGTAAGTGAATTTTAGTATGCTTTACTTTGTAAACCCAGAGTCATAAGTTCAAATCCTGCATTTCCCTAATTTATTTTCTCATGACAAGTTAAATCTCTTAGCCTATGGATTTATGTCTATTGAATTCAGTATTCGATGTTTGATCAGAGGTAAGGTATTATCTAAACTTTTAGAATGTAGATAGATAGGCACATGCTACTTAGACAAAGTTTGATCAAATCAGTTGAGTTTAGAGTAAAATCTGCTTGTTCCTAAATGTCAGTACTGTATTGTTAAAACCTTGAATTGAAGCCCAGTGGGCTTAATCTCGAATTTTAGTCCCTCTCTTTGGTTTGCAAAATTAGCCTCGAAAAGAAGTTCATGGGCTTCTTTTCGATAGTACAGTACAATACTTACTGTACACTGTACATGAATGTAAAGAAAAAACAAAAATTAAAAATACGCTTTATACAGTAGTTTTAATAGGCGAGTTAATGCCAGTTAATACACTCCATGATACAGATTGGTGTTACAGTGGCCTTATTTATTGTTTTATACTGTAGTACAATTTCCCAAAATTTACAGCATTCTTTTTGAAAAGAAACCCATCTTGAAAAAAACCCCATCTGGAAAAGAAGCCCATCCAAAGTTTGCAATAAAAAGAAGCCCAGGGCTTCAAATCCAGGTTTTACGGTTTGTGATAAAAAAAATAAAAAAAACAATTATTATTCCAGAACTGATTATAACATTCCAAGGTTAAACATTTTATATTCACTTCTGTTTTATTATTCACAAATAATACAAAAGTCGCACTACCGTATGTGTAAAGCTTCACAAATAAATAGTTGGTTTGAAACTGCTGTAAAATAGTTGTTTTTATAGTGAAATGTGTTATTGCTGTAATCTGCAGTAACTGCATTCATAAAAGCAAAGTTACCTTTGAACGAGCACATTGCTGTGAACTATGGCTTCTTAATAGACTTGGTAGATAATGTACAGTACCTTATTAGCAATGCCATAGTCAGGATTTTCAGTCAGGACAGTATCAGGGTGGACCCATTTTATGCATAAATTCAAATAATGTGGATTCATTTTTTTAAAAGTTGACCCATTTTACGCATAAATATAAGAATCTGGACACCATCACTCAAAAAGTGGACTTGTATGTGCATAAAACACCAAAATGTAGATCCACTCTTGAAAATGTTGACTTACTCTTATTATATAGTAATGTGATAGAATAGTCAATAGGGAGTCAATTTGTAGGCTAGGCTAGGATATCACTAGGCCTACTTGAAGATTCTTTAATACTATCAGTTACACAGTAGGCTTAGAATACAGTATATTTCCATATTTATAAATTTTTAACATCTTCTTGAATATAAGCAGCATATTTAACTACTAAACACTAACTACTGCAACTTTGAATTGTCTAAATTTTTAATTAATGTTTAACTATAGGGCCTAATATCATTAAGATCATTTAATTTGAGTGCATAATAAAATTCTGCATCCCATTGTTATCGAAGCATTTCAGTGAGAGAATGAGAGCCGTAACTCATATAATGATGACATTGAACTGACAACGTGTATTTATAAGTTTCGCCTGCGGGCAAACGGCTTACCCGAGTGTGTTTCAACTACTGTAAATGTCCATCTATCCTAATCTTGCTGCAATTATTTCATTGTGTGCCCGTCTTGACAAGCAGCAGAATTATCAGAGTTTATGGTTGAAATTTATTTAGCTATAGGCTACCTTTCCAAATATGGAACTTTGAAAGTGTGTTTCTCGATCATGATAATTAGAAGTGACAATTATGGACAAGATGTTGCATATGGACGATTGTATGGTCGAATATCCAGGTTTTTAATGCTGTTTGTTGCTTGCTCTACCTGTAAATAAAGTACCATAGTATAAGCCCATGCTCTACTTCACATCCAATTTTACATAGGGTTTTCCCAAGTAAAAGCCCAGGGCATCATTTGAAGGAGTACACAAGATAATAAAAGACTGGTTTAGAATTAGACATGCAGTGTTAAAAATTTACCTTTTTGATTGTCCATTCCTATGAATTTCAGGCCACTATGTCAAACAATGAAAAATTTTTTGGTAAAAAGATGATTTCCTGGCAAGAAGCCCACATCCCCTCCGTAAATTGGCCAAATTCGGATGTATGGTGCTACTAACAACATACCTACTGTACAGTACCTGCCTACCTAGCGTGTATAGTATTTTACAGTACAATAAGTGCCGCTCTTGAATATGCGCCACACTGAAGCTATACAGTGTGTAAAGAACATCAGAAAAATTAATTTATTAATATTAGAAAGAAAGTGATTAATAAATTAAGATTGTGTTGGTGATGATAGCGACTGTGGTACATTAACGCTGAGGATTGTGATGATAAAACCTTTTTGATTGGCCATTCCTATGAATTACATGCCACTTTTTTTTTTGGCAAAAAGAGGATTTTCTTGCGACAAGCCCACATCCCCCTCCCTAAATTGGCCAAATTTGGATAATAGTGCTGCTAACAACCCACTGTACTGTACCTTTAGTACCTAGTGCCTACAGTAATGATACAGTACAGTACACTTTACAGGGATGCAGGCTTTGTATGTTCTGGCAAGCATTTTTATACAGGTGTTATACATATGTTAGCCCTCTGTTTGTGGACACACTGAAAGCACATGTTATTATCCTGTCAAAGGTTATATTTTATAGCCCCTCGCTATAAAGTATGGTCAAAGAGGGCGTCTTCGCGAAGCTATACGACTGGAAAGGGTTAAGAAAGAACTTAGAACTTGGTGTAGAAATTCTTTCTTAAGGTTTCATCATCATCATCATCATTTTTTTGTATCTATTTTTTTTCAAATTTCTTTTTTACCCTTGATAGCCTGATCAGTGCAAATGCATTATAATTCTTTAGGGCCCAGCAACACATACAATAATATACAATCAAATGACAAAAATTGTCCTCGCAATTAATGTACCATAGTGACCACGGTATGTTACTGTACATATAATGGTGAGGATAATTGATGATGATGATGAAACCTTAATAAGAAAGAACTTAGAATGTATACAAACATTTGTACTGTAGTTGTCATTGTTTTTTTCCCAATTCCTCCAATTCCCGCTGTCATTAATAACAGCACTGAATTCTTCGCATGCATAAATATTGAATATAAACACCTCAACAATCAGATAACTAGTTACCTACAATTCCTTGAGGATGTGGCAATGTAGTAAAGATGCACTGAATTGGAGAACTACTTCGTTTGTGTAATATATTTAATTTAGGTTCTTACTACCACCATCTGTCATTCAATATCTAGTAGGGATGCATACTGTAGCTACATGTAGTTAAGAATGAATGTTTGTAGCTATATTGAGCAATTTAATATGCTTTTACTTAAGTATTATCATTTATTCATTGAAATACATTAAATATTTCAATTACTGTTAGTTTATTCCATCTTCGTTTTCAACAGGCGGTGCTACTTAAATTAGGCCAAAATAAAATTAATTGCTACTTTCCCCGCCCTTATCAAATTTTGGTGCCTAAGAAAAAAAAAATTGATTAGCTGTTTTTCCCAAATAAACAATTTTCCATGGAAAATGAAAATATTGACAATCTGAAATATTGATGTCAAAGCCTACTCTAAATAGGTAGTGGAAGATGGCAAAATATATTACAAAGATTAATTTTAATTTAAAATTTATTGACCAGCCTGGTTTACCACTATTAGGATAGCAAATAGGAAATAGGGTCCTATTCAAAAAATAGATTCCAAATCCCGGACGAGAAACTACAGTAGCAACTGATTTTATTTGGCCTTACAGTACATAAAGTGATGGACAGATATTCATTCGACAAATTTTGTTACTGTATTCTTCAGTTTAATCACTTTTATTTCCAAAACCTACAAATCCATTTGCACTGCTGGATTGAAGATTCCTGTCTCTGTGATAGAAATCATTATGACAGGGAAACACTCCTGTTTAGTAACACGTATACACCAACAATAATACAAAAATTAGTGGTATCTCCAGAAATCTGCTGACAAAAAGTCCAACAAGTCCGGGGTAGGGGTCCAAACTAAAGGCAGAGGCAGCCTACACTGTAGAACCTCGGTCAGCATTTGGGTACATAATCTCTGGTTGGGGTCATGGGGAGAGATTTTCGTCTAAGATGGTTCAAAATTGTGCTTTCATACCCCCTCTCCCCATCTCCTTTTTTAATTTAGTGTCTATCATAGTCCAGATTGTATGTAGTATGATTAAAAAAATAAACATACTGATTATGTAAACTTTATCTCTAGTCAACTGTACTTAAAACAACAAATAGATTGCTTAATGGCTGGTGACTAAACATTCATTAGCCTGAAGGTTGCTTTTACTACCCAATCAATAAATGACAGAAAAACAAAAAAAAAAATCATAAAAAATGCACTTCAATAAAAAAAAAAAGTACAGTACTTTAATTAATCATTGATGCAAAGTTTAAAATTATGATATTAGGAAAATAGTCAATGCAAAATTTTAAAAGATGTTTTTTTACAGTCAGTAAACCTGACAATAGCCTGTCTGCATCGGCCTGTATCATCACCAAGATGTTGCCGATGCATAGAGTAGACACTTTTCATCACCAGATTTTTAACCTGAAGGGGAAAATAATTATTAGTTTTTTTGTATTACGTTTGTACATACAGTATGCAGGTTGTATGAGCTATAAATCAATAACCACAATCAGATAAAATTGTCTGATTATTATGAAAACGTGATGATATTTCAAATGAGATTGTAAATTATCCACAAATATTAAAATGAGGTATGACTTTTTTTTCCTTTTTTTTTTTCGTAGCTCTAGATTGTAAATTATTAATATTGAGAACATACTAATGGTGACTGTAGCTGCTAAAAACTTCTTTTGGGTCAACATTTTATATCCTAAAGGTTTTTTTTTTTTATAGCTATATATTGCTCAGAGGTTATATAATCGCCTCCCATGTCTACTAAATTCATAGTTTGATTGATGTTAAGTCTGTCGATAAGAGCATCCAAGAGCAATTATCGACGCCAAGAAGATTTTGGGGCCAACGAAGGAGGATTGAGACAGGGGCCCTGAATAATAATGAACGATTGGGAATTTTGTTTTATCTCCTATATATAATTAAGATTAATTATAATTAATGAAGATGCTACCGGTACTTTTCTCAAATACTGTACCACTATGTCCTTGAAAGCTAATGTCAAGTCAAATGAAACTATGTGTAGTTTACAGTAGTAATCAGGATTTAAGCTATCCAAAAAAAAAAAAAAAAAATATTAGCAATTTTTGCTAATTTAGTATGAACTGCATAATTAGCCAAATAGAAATTTGATTAGCCAAAACAAAAGAAATTAATAAAAATGATAGCTTTAATTCAAGCAGCTTTTATTTAAGGATTTGGCTAATGACAGATTAAACACTGAGTAATAATACAGTTTCTAAGATGCCTGTGTAATGTCAGTGTTCAGAGTCTACAAAATGTGATAAATTATATTTATTTAAATTCCTTATTTAAATTAGGTGTTGTATTCAATTAAAAATTAAGACAAAATACATTCTCACTAATACTGTAATTAACAGGTACATGCATTCTTTCATGTAGCCCTTTTTTTTTTTTTTTTTTCGTAGCTCTAGATTGTAAATTATTAATATTGAGAACATACTAATGGTGACTGTAGCTGCTAAAAACTTCTTTTGGGTCAACATTTTATATCCTAAAGGTTTTTTTTTTTTATAGCTATATTGCTCAGAGGTTATATAATCGCCTCCCATGTCTACTAAATTCATAGTTTGATTGATGTTAAGTCTGTCGATAAGAGCATCCAAGAGCAATTATCGACGCCAAGAAGATTTTGGGGCCAACGAAGGAGGATTGCGACAGGGGCCCTGAATAATGATGAACGATTGGGAATTTTGTTTTATTTCCTATATATAATTAAGATTAATTATAATTACTGAAGATGCTATCGGTACTTTTCTCAGATACTGTACCACTATGTCCTTAAAAACTAATGTCAAGTCAAATGAAACTATGTGTAGTCTACAGTAGTAATCAGGGTTTAAGCTAGCCAAAAAAAAAAAAAAATATTAGCAATTTTTGCTAATTTAGTATGAACTGCATAATTAGCCAAATAGAAATTTGATAGCCAAAACAAAAGAATTTATAACAATGATAGCTTTAATTCAAGCAGCTTTTATTTAAGGATTTGGCTAATGACAGATTAAACACTGAGTAATAATACAGTTTCTAAGATGCCTGTGTAATGTCAGTGTTCAGAGTCTACAAAATGTGATAAATTATATTTATTTAAATTCCTTATTTAAATTAGGTGTTGTATTCAATTAAAAATTAAGACAAAATACATTCTCACTAATACTGTAATTAACAGGTACATGCATTCTTTCATGTAGCCCTGCATTCATAATGTTCATCCTCAGTTATTTATTACTGGCAATGATAATTATAATATTATTTGAATATGTGATTAACAATATCCACAATACTATTTGATTGATGATTATGATTTTGTCATTTATTAATAATAGTTTTCCTGATAAGGATACTGGCTGTGCATCGTTATGCAAAAGCATTGTTGCGATTATGGATCAATTCTCTTGGTCACGTTTCAGGCCATTACCTAGCATGCAGCGCAAACGACGTCCATGAATTTATTTAAAATAAGGCAAATTACCTTCGTCTTCTGAATTGTTCATATTTAGTATATCCTTGCTGAAAGCCTGAAAAATTTATGGGCACATTAGTATGAAATTCTACAGAATTGCATAGAAGAGAAAGAGAGGAAGTAGAGGAAGAGCAAAATGGAGGACATAAATGAAAAATAGTACATAATGGAACATAGCTTAATGTAATTTATTGATAGTGTACCCAGTGAATGGCACAGCAGAGGGACGTGGTATTAATCCACCTGTCTGACCTGACTCATTACAGTAGACCAATATTGTTTGTTTTTTTTAAATTTTAAATCAAATATTGGGGTGTAAAAAACCCAGTTTCATGAAGTCAGCAAGAGGCTTGCCTTCAGTTTTATGTCACTACTCCAGACTCATCTTTTTTAATTTCCCTTTTTTGGAACGACACTACGAGCAATGACTGTTGGAATGGCGCCATATAAATGGAATGATTGATTGATTGGATTCATAATCAGGGCTTCACCTATATACATTACTGTACTTTCTATGTTTATATCTATTTTCAGATTATTGTTCTTTCACAAAACACAATAATTTTAATATACAGTAATGACACACCCCAAGGTAAAAAAATAACTGTTTTGGAAAATGTTACGGGTACATTCATATTATATTAAGTCTATTTACTATTATGTAAACTTCAAGAAGATTCCCACTGAATTTTTACATTAATTACTTAAGCTTCATATAAATCAATTTTGAAATTATAGTGAACGAAATTTGAGTTGAAATATTACTGGTTAATGCCATTGAAATTGAATGCATTGTAATATAGACTTTAAACTAGGCTATACAGTACAGCATTAAAGGATCTCAAAGATATTGCTTCAGAGAGCAACAAATTATAGAGCATGGCTCAAACATACGTTCATTTTCGAGGGTGTATATTAACAGGATTTTCAGGCAGTTTAATCCTGTTAAAACTCCTCACATGCTTTAATAACCACATTTATTACAGTAAGACTACAGTTCCACCATACTGAGTTTACTTGTCTTCCACAGGACTGAGAATGTTGAGTGTTTTCATTTTGAACAGTATGAAATGAAAAATACAATACAACAAAATCATGAATTTAACATCGATCTGTTAAGAAATACTAGAAACACAAGATAAAAAACTGTATCACCAAAATGCATGATGAGTAAATGGGAATACTTTTTATAAACAAGTTTGTTTGAATTATACACCGCGTAAATTGTGGTAAATTGTCTCTAATTTTTATCTGAGAAAAGCAGGCACATACATCTAGGAATGCGAAAAAAACTATGAAATACTGTATTTCCGCTTCACATTTTCTATGGAAGAGTTCTATCTTGTGTTTCTAGTATCGCCGCTGTTACCTTTAAACATACATTGAGAATCTTCAAGCAAGGTTGTTTGTTGACATTCATTTACTAATTACAAATCTGGTGTTGCCTATATTTTAAAAATAAAAATAGGGATATTTTGATAATTGAAAAAAAAAAAAATCTTACAAAAAAAATCTTTTAAATGCTCCTATTAATTCATTTTTACCAATCTTCTTTTTTAAGACGTATTATAAATTGAGAGCTTCTGACTTTTGCCTAACGCATGTACTCAATTCAGAATTTCAATATACATGCCTTGAAATTTTAAAAGTTAGTGGCGAAACGGGGGAACATGCCCCCGTGCCCTTACTGGATCCGCCCCTGTTTGCCATCTTGTTTTGACAATCAATAAAGAATAAAAGAAAAAGATAATAAAAAAGAGGGAAACTGGAATTGATCGTAATCAGTACAGTATGAAGAGACAGATTGGATCACGCACAGCATAACTAATTGCATATTTGTGGCTCCTCTGTTTTCGTCACTCAACGTTTTAATAAATATGGAATTATATTTTATTACTTTATGTTCACTTATAACGTACGTAGAAATGCATAGAAAATATTTTTTTGACCATCAAGAAAACATGATTTATGCTCTAGTTTGATAGATAGATAGAGGACTTATTTTCAGAAACATAAAATAAGAATTGTTTCACTGTTAGGCATTGCTGTTGTGCAAACTTATTTTGAATGTTATTCCTATTCAATTACGAGTAACTTGGCTCTTAGGCCAAAACTTTGTTGTACCTTGTTTCGCAAACCTGCTACCTGCCTATAATGATGAATTCATAAAATAAAAATACATTTTAATTTGGCCTGGATACCATTTTGTTTAATAGTAAAGAAGACAAGATTTTTATGAGGGTTTTGTTTACACCCTTCTAATTATCTTTAAAAGTATGAAGTTCGCTAATAATGTCATGATTTAAAAAAAAAGTAAATTTGTCGGATGAAATTGATATTTTGCTGTCTCTTCTTTTGTGGTGTAGGGAGTTGTTTTTGTTGTGAGAATGCCTGGTGCCAGGATTTGAACCCAGAACCCTACAATAGTTCTGTACAGTGCTATAGGATATAACATACCGCTTAACCCAGGCTACAGCTCCGCTATACAACCACCAAGCTACACTGCATAATAAGATACCACCAAACATTATTCATTGATTAATATTGATTAAAAAGAGAAATTTCATTTTAACTTAACGTATATTTTTCAAATATTATGAGCTATGGGAAAGGAATTATGATTAATGGTGGGATGATCATATGTTAAGAGCGCTGCTGTGGGGCACAAGGAAGCATAAGAAAACCGTAATCGATGGTCGATTATTTTTTGGATGCGTTTCTGATGGTCCTACATGTAGCATTTGAAATATCACAAAAGGTTCACTAATCATCTCAAGATATGAATAATTATGGCGCTAGACCAGGCACATAAGTGTCAAGATGACATTTAAAGCTACTAAAGAAAACATTATTAAGACTCTTTACAATTAGAGCGAAATATGCATTAAAACCAAAAGTATAGAATTGCAAGACGTCTTCTTTTTTTTTTTTGCATGCACGCAATAAAACGAAAAAAAAAAAGTACTAACTTTGCAGTTCGGTAAGTTTGACTGTTTGAATTGTGCCCAGAAAAAATAACCACGCTATTTGCTTCATTGTATTTCATCACAGTCACAATATTTGTATGCCCAAAATGATTTGAATTCGGATTTGCTTACATTTAAATGCGGGCTATGATCTTGCATTTGAATAAGCATTTGACAAATAATTTCTCATTCTCAGTAAAACCATCAATGTGTTTTATTTTATTTTATTCATTCTGGCATAGCAAATTAATATAAAACAATACAAATACAAAAAAATCAGCAAATTCATAAACATTAAGAATAATTAGGTGAGCCATGGAGCAGCCAAAGCAAAAACACTTTTAAGAGATGTGCTGCTCCCAGAAAATAAATAAAATGAATAACAAACAAAAAAAAAGAAGAAAATCAATGAAAATCATTTTAAATATCATTTAAATATTACTTAGATATGAACAAATCAAATTTATTAGATATAATAAAATAATTTTGAATATCAGGATGGGGGATATTCCAGAATCGGACAAATCTAGTTGGAATTGAATAGTTTAAATCTAAATTGGAATAGCGCTACGGTGCGGCCATAGAAAAGTTACCTTTCACCTTTGTCAAAATTAATTTAATGTAGCTTATATTTTATCTCTAGCATCACTTAATATGTATCCTGTAATTGACACATGCTTTTTAGACATCAATGAAATTGATTTTATTATGATACGGTTACTTTTTCAATAGATGAAATTTATTTTATATTATATGGTATATTTTCATTGTTGAAGCTATAATAATTGCAGGTACCGTAGCACGCAAGGGTAATTAAATCTGATAATAAAATGTTAAGTTCATGTATCCATCAAGATCTTAAGCTTCAGTAATTTGAAATTTAAATGTATTAATAAAAATGCATCTATCTGATTCTATTAACCCAATTTCGATCAGAGACTTTTTTTGTAAGGTAATGTTATTGAATGTAGTAATTATTAAAATGGTAATGACATGAAATTATGATTAATTATCTTAGGAATGGTTATAAAGTAGTAATAGCATTACTCCATTAATCTCAATGATCGAGATAAGGATAGAATTTCCATTTTTTTTTTTATAGGCCTACTATATATTAGTAAGTTCGAAAATTATATTACTGTAAAATAATCATTGATGATGATGAAATTTAGTCATGGTAAAATTTGGTGATTAATATTAAAATGTTGGTTATAATGGAAAAAAAATTAAGATTCAAGAAATTTTATTGATCCATATAAAAAATAAAGAAAATTAAATTGCTTGGCAGATGAATGTAAAAAATATACATTTATTTATGATTAAGAATGATAGGAAGAGAGGAAAGAAATAAAATGAGAGGATAAGAAAAGAATTATAGGATGAAAATAATATTGAAAAATATCGAGTACAGTACAGCTGCAAGGCCAAGGCCAATTGTTCATAAAATTTAATATTCAGGTGCCTGTATTATTGAGAAATTGTGATGATTATGATCGATCAATGAATTATTATTATATTGGTATGACATTAAACTCCATCCGTCGAGCCATCAGCAGCTAAACTGACAGCCCCCTCAGATGTGTCTTAGTGACTGCTGACGGTAAGTTGTTTATGGTCACCCAGTAGCAAGAAAACCAATAGCTGAATGAAGGGTGGATGTGCTCCTTGCAGTCAATAGCCAAGCATCAGTTTGTTTGAATAGGAGTAATAATTACTACTATTATTACAGTATATAATTTGTGTACTGTATTGCGCTTAGGGGCAATATGCGCTATAAATATAACATTGTTATTATTATTATTAGGTCTCTAAAAAACGTGATGCAAGCAACCATGATACAATATTTCCAAACTTGTGGATGAAAGTCATCCCTGCATTCAATTCTTTTTTTTTCAACAAATATGACAGAATTCATATCTAAACATAGAAGTAAAAAGAATATATTATTTGTATTACCATTGAAGTTTTAATTTATCCTTTCAGGAAAAGTGAATACTTTGACATACAGTATTAACATCTCCTAGTATATACCTCTCCGCCCGAACAGAGTTCGTAATCGAGAAAATTTGTAATTCATAGAGTTTGAATTTTCAAAGCATTTTCGTTGAGGATAGTCTGCACTCACTGTGAAGTACTATATTCATTTTAAGTGATTTCCGAATGAAAACATAAACATCAATAGCAAAAACTAGTGTTATTATTCTTTTCGTAACGACACGAGTCCATTGAAATAGCGCCCCCAATGAACAAGAAGCAAGATTCTGTATTCCTACTATGCAGCATGCACAGCTCAAAATGGAATATATCTCAGCTGAAACGATTGATGTTTATTGCTTTAAAGGAAGTTTTGTGTCAATTTAATACTGTAGTTTAACATTTTAAACTTTTATTAAATTTTAAGACTTTATTTAAATAAAATTTTAAATGTTTTTGAGTTTGTTCGTAATGATGTCATCGCCGCAAATCAACTTTCGTAAAATCGATAGTTCATAATTGGGAGGTTCGTATTGGAAGATTTTACTGTACATGAATAAAAAGGAGGCATGAATACCCATGGTTCTAATTAAATCTTTTCTTTGTTAACAACTTTACCTTAATTTGATTTTCCAATATCCTATTTAAATTTCCTTTATCTTTGTTGTCTCCTCTGTTAGTGGTTGGTAGACAATGCTAAAGTTGTAAAGAACATCTCAACAAATATTTCATTTAAATTCTACTGTTGTATTGTAGGTAATCACAAAAAGGAAAGTTCAGGACTTTTCAATGCAAACAAAATTATGAAGTGAACTCTTGGAAACACAGACGCAGGGTTCCCGGAACGCCGCCCTCAGCGGCGAGTGCGAAGCACAACTCGGTCAAAAGTGGAACGTGAAATTTGGATATGGTTTTGTAGTCAGATTTGCGAGAAAAACTTCAGCTACCCGTATTTCTCGACTGAGACGTCAGTGGGAGCTGTCATTTGTATGGCAAGGAGATTGAGCAACCCTTTATTCATATTAAGGGAATTTACGCCCATAAACTTTGTAGTTATTAATATTTTGGTTATAATAGAAAATATTCATTTTTTGGTGACGTCACACTCACATTAGTTAGCATGCATACGTCATAAGCTAGATACG
>NW_022751777.1:182043-186031 GCF_011630105.1 Anneissia japonica
AGCTAGATACGTCACCTTTTCCTGGTAAGGCAAACTTTCCCGGCATGCTTTTTTCATGGATAAACAAACACCACTGCTTTGCACATGGATGCCTTGCCCAAGCCAGGGCTACAAGACCCGCATTTTTAGCATTGTATAATACTTAAATAAGGCACCTCTGCAAATGAATTATTCTTAGTTATTTTTTTTTCTTATTTTAATTTATTTCTTCCGAAAGTGTACTTTCTATCACATATAATTCCACTGTCTTAATTAGGCCTAGGCCTAGTCTTATGCCTCATCGTCCCCCGCTACACAGTACATCAGCAGCCCCTCCCCATACAGTACAGACGTTTGCTAGGTAACAACGTGATTGTACCTTCCTTGCCAGGTGTTCATGTAACATTGACATAATTGTTAGCTAACCAGTTGTGTGTATTTCTTTGTGAAAATGAGTACCGCGGCGTACTCATTTTCACAAAGCATTTGCATCCCCTCTTGGAAAGAGGGATTCGAAATAATTGTCTCCATATCTTCGATAATTAAACTAATCACCGTAATTTAGCTTACACTTATGAATTTAGGGAGCACTTAAAATGTGAAATAATCATTTCACTACCCGACAAACTCCGAACTTTACTCATTCATTAGGCCTACATAATAGTTTCATATTGCTGTACTATATACTCCAACATCACTGGCGCATGGTAACAACCAACTGACTGCAGACCATTTCCGGTCACAAATTACTCTCCATAACACAGCACCCCCTAGTTCCTCTGGGTTATTATGTCATCTAATTTTATTCATTCACTTCTGAAAATCTAGTGAAGTTTTGAGGGAACCATTTTAAAGAGCATCCTCTGGAGAAAGTAGTTATAACAAAATATATTACTATTTTTGATGTTTTTTTTTTAAAGTCAGCATTGTATTTATACTGGTGCTTCTAAACTTTATGATAAATTACCATCACATTTTCAATTATAGAGAACTACTAAATCAACTTACCATATCTGGAAAAAAAAACCCAAATTGTTATTTTGGCAAAACTGTAATTGCATCCATATTCTTTAATTCCAGGATCATAATATTCCACTGAATAACAACTATGCAGTGGCACCCCATCATGCCGGTGTGTACCCAGTGCACAACCCTCTATATGAGATCTGGAAGAAAGTTTGGGATATTCAGGTAACGAGTACCGAGGAATATCCTCACCTGTACCCAGCAAGGAGGCGCAAGGGATTCATTCATAAGAATATCAAGGTTTGTGAATTAATTATTGTTTTATAAGAATTCCTGGAGATGTGGACAATTTGTAAAATTAAAAATATATAATATAATAACTTATTATAATATATTTTAATATTATTCTTTTACTCTGGTATAATATACAAATATACAAACAGCAGTCAAAGGCTACAAAAATATAAAAAATATATACAAAATTGCTACAAGAAAGGGCAAAACATTAAAAATACATAAAAAGAAAAATCACATTAAAAAAATTACTAAACTTAATTAAAACACCTTATAATTTTTTTTAAATTATAAGATTAGGAACACAACAAATATTGCACTTACTTTAATTGCATTAAAGAAATTATTATGATTAAGGCCTAACAACTAATCCTCCAGAAATGGGATTAAATAATTAATGTTGCTTATTAAGTAAGTAAAGAAATTTGTAGAAATTGATGAATTTTTCATTCTTGTGGTCTACATTACTGTATGAATGAATTGTAAAATTTCAATAAACATCGTGAGTGAGATTCTGACCAATTAAAATAACGTTTACCACCTTCTACCATTGGCTAATTCTTACAATAATTGAAAATACAATTATTTAAAAAAAAATCATTAACAGAGGAAGAAGAGAAAAAAAATGTTGAATTGAGAATACTGACAAGAGAAAAACAGTGATCTCCTTTTCTTTATTTGTGGTGAAGTCCCTGTCTTCATAAATCTGTTCGGATGTTTATCGATTGAGGATGACTTGAGTAAAAACATTTTTTAAATCAAAAACAGTTCACAACTCTACCATTATAATAAATTAATAATCTTCATTTATACAATATTAAGAAATACATTTCTCATCTTTCCAAAAAAATTGTTTATTTGCTAAAAATAACCCCCATTTTGTATACAAAGTTCTTGAAATATTATTTCAATATCCAGTTGTTCTTTTTCTGTTTCAAGCATTAATGGAAATAAATTTCTTTTTAAGATTTATATGTTATTCTTTCCTTGTCACAAGTCAAAATAAAATTTACTGTCTATTTCTGGTTATATTCACAAACTTCCTTGTTCTACCAGCTCTTTCGTTTGATGTTTACACTATGGTATTTTTGGACTTGCATACTTGCCATAAGGACTCATTTTCCCCAGTGATAGGAAAACATTTAAGGCCATGGAGAGGCTTGTGGTAGTGTATCAAAACAACATCTTCTGACAGCATAAGTAATGGATTATTCAAATTAGAATAGACATTAAATTATTAGCTTGGTGGTTTAGATGCTTGCCTTCCAATCCCAGTCTCCTTGGTTTAAGTCCTGTGACACCATGGTTATTATTTCCGCATAAAGATAAATCAATTTCCCTTTTTTGTTGAACATCGTTCCAGGCTTTTTATTGACAAGAGTGTTTACAATGAGAAAATGTCTGCAAAAAATTCAATACAATGCAAGTTATGTTCAACACCATACTTTAGTTTCCATATGGACTAAAGATAATCAAAGATTGAAAAATACAGTGGTAACTTAGGCTATAGTATGTTCTCACACGACAGCTAACGGTTAGCAGGATCTGGGTCCATACGAGAAAATCCCGATCCGGATACCAAGAATATGATGATCGAATCACTAGCCAATAAGAAACTGGAAATTGTAAACATGTACGTGTGATTGGTTGATGATAGAAATGTGCTCACTTGCTAACCGATAGCGCTTGCTAACCGTTATCGCTATCCGGATACCGCTAACGGTTAGCGCTAACTGATCGGGCGTTCTCACACAGGTGCTAACGGTTAGCTCTCGACCCGGATACTAGGGCTCTCGTGAGAACCAGGCTAATAGCCAGAACTAATTAGTAGCCTTAATCTTGCCTTCCCTTTCAACATATTCATTTAATTATTTACTATTTTTACAGGTTCTACCAAGGCAAACTTGTGGTCTGTTCACACACACAGTATTTCTAGACAAGTACCCTGGAGGCAGGGCCAAGTTAGACACCAGTATCCATGGAGGAGAACTCTTCCGGACATTCATAGACAATCAGGTATGCATGGAATATTATTTTTCATATTGTCTTATTCTATAGGTGTGCAAATTTAATAACATAATAATGGCATGAATATTTATACTGTGGCAATTTTGTTCAAGGTGAGTATTCATTGTCTGGCATATATAATTAATTCTAGCACTGACATTGGATACATCAGTAGTGTGCATCCATGGTTCACTGTTTAATCAAATTGTGGCACGTTCAGGATTTTTACACTTTAAAGGAACATAGAAGCCCGAGTTAAATGTTTGCTGACGAAAAGGAAAACCCCCCCAAAAAAAAAAAATTTTAACAAACAATCAATGGCGTATCCCCTCTGCGCCAACTCCTCTTCTAATCTCCCCCAAAAATCATGTTCAAGTACAGTAGTTAAAAATCGCCTAAAATCACCTTATTTTGCGAGCTAGCGCGCCCTCACCTAATCATCTCACCCTCCCCATGTGACCTTTGCACTCTCCCAATCTGCTCCCCCATTTCAAGGCTTTTAGATGCACAACTACAAGCAATTCAGGTTGGACTAATTATTATTGTATTCATTAGTCATAAAATATTCATCATCAAAAAACAAGATATTTATTTATTTATTTGTTTGACTATTCATGTGTTTGTTCATTTATATACAGTATTTGATGTACATACATAGGCGTAGATCCCGGGGAAGGGGGATATATCCCCCAATATTTGACAAAGGGGGGGGGGGGATGGTCCATTGTATCATCCCCCCAAT
>NW_022751777.1:186107-201470 GCF_011630105.1 Anneissia japonica
TATTTTAAAAATTTCGTATGGAAATAAATGTTAATTGCATTGCTTAAAATCTGTCTCTTATACACATCTAGATGTGTATAAGATCTCTTTTTCTTTCCTTTTCTTTTCCTCTTCTTTCTCTTTCCCTCCCTCTCCCCTCTTTCTTTTCTCTCATTACCCAGCCCAGTACGACGGCTTGGTCAGCCCGGTAAAAACCATCAGGGGAGGGGCACTCCCCCCCCCCCCCCCCAGTCCCCCCCCCCCACGCCTGTTACGACACTGGCTAACATGCCAATCATCCCTCCCCCCAATGAAAAATATTTTTCTACGCCACTGTGTACATATACTGTACTGTATACTGTAAATGTACATTTATGCAATGTTCAATAACTTTATGAAATATTCAAATATTAAACATATGGAGATGGGGAAGCATGTACAATAATATCACTAGAAGCACAAAAATAACTAAATGTATTTTTTGCCCTCGAGCTGAAGTACATTTGGAGCAAATGGAATGCGATTTTACCAGGAACTTATTGATTAAACCTTAGACATACTGTACTCTTGTGTTATGCAGATTGTGGATACAATAGCAATTATTGAAATAGTTGTGTAATCTGTATAAAAACTAATGGCAAAGACAACGAGATAGCATTTAATTCACATCCTAGGCGAGACATTTTTTATACCTTGTTTAGTGAACTCCCCAACTGCAAATAATGGGGATTTCAAATAAATATAACATTTTATTTTTGGCCGGTTGGCGTACCTTCTACCATGAAAAATGGAAATTTCATGGAAAAAGAATTTCATTAAGCCTGTCACACCCCTGAAATCTCCAAAAATAAGATGTATATTTCATTGTTAATTAATTATAAAAATTTAAAGCATTTCTACACTGTTTACATTCATCAATAACATTTTATTTTTATTTTCTCGCCTGCTTATTATACTTGGAAAATCATTATGCTAAATAAGAAAAAGTTTTATTTCTTTTTTTTCCCGCCCTACTCTGACGATCTTTGAAAAATACTGTATGTTTGCTGCAACAAGTATTAAAAAGGTCTCGCCCTAGCCTCTGAAAATACATCAGTTATTGGCAACCATTGGCTAGGAAAGCTGCAGTAGGTAAAATTGAGAAAATGGTATATTCAACTTTGTTATTAATTAAATAAATTTCAAAGTTGTTTATTGCAGAAACTTTCACTGGCAGCCAGTACGTTCTTTTTTTTCTGGTGTCAATTTTTAATCAGAAGAAATAAAATGCTTTTGGGAATTTCAACACTAATGTTCATTAAACCTGCCACATTCGAACAAAAAAGCACTGTGTTGCTTTGCTTTTCCTACTCCCAAGTATATAAGAGAGATTAACAATCACTGAGATTAACTTCCAAACTACATATCCTCATGATGGATACTCTCGGCTTAAATTTCGAATGAACTATTAGCTAGCTCTAAAATTGATCCCTGGGGTTTTAATTTATAAAAAAAAAAATAAGTAAATGTTTTATTGCGAAATGGTTCTCCACAAGTTTACAGAGTATAACATAAATCATCGATGTTTGAGTTTTGTTGGTTGCTAGACTATATGGTAACAGTTGTTCTTCACTTTTTCTCTAGGTGAATATTTACATGACGCATTTGTCGAATTACGGTAACGATCGGATTGCGCTGTACACTTTCGATAATGTCATCAATTTTGTCCACAAATGGACCAATCTGAAACTGCACGCTCTGCCGCCAAAACAACTTGCAGACAAGTACTTTGATTTATTTTCAGACCAGAAGGAACCGCTATGGACAGTAAGTGTGCTGTAGTTTTCATATTTGTTTCATTTATTTAATCTGACAAAAACATACAAAAATGTTCAAATACATAGTTTCTTGAGTGTAAAAGACCCACCCACTATAAACTTTAGATTTCATCAAGTTTAGGTGGTGGGTTTGTTCATGAGGGCTAGAATATTTTAAAGAAAAATATGCATTCTTGACTATTTCTAGATCTAGTTTAGGCTATTTTAAAGAAAAATATGCATTCTTGACTATTTCTAGATCTAATTTAGACCTCACAGAGTCCAGCCTCGCATGAGGTCTCACCAATTAGGCCTTGGGAGTTACTGTAGGTAGCCCAGTACAGTACTACATGCAGCTGGCATTCTAATGCTCAATTTCTATGCACTTTATATTGGTTAGTGGGTGGAGCATTTTGCAAACTCAAAAGTAGGCCTATACCGAAGGACCTGTGGGGGATATGTTTTATATGTCTTCAATCATACACTTTTTGAATGATAATCCTAGAGAATATTGGTTTTGTTGAATCTGAATAGATACTGACAGAGGATATGTCAGTGTTCGTCATCGATCTTCAAGCTTAGGTGTTATTTATTTATCTATGATTTTATTATTTAAATATGTTGTACTAGCAAATGATTTTGTGTACGCAACACAAGGTATGTTGACATGAAACTATTAACAAAACTTCAATATTATACAATAGTAAAAACAAAATTTATTTTAAGATTGCAAATATTTCATTTTCGTTTTTGTTATCATTAATAGCAGTTCATTGTACTGTACAGTTCCATTTCGTTTAATATGTTACTCAAATTTAAATGCATCGCTGTGGATAGAATTGCATACTAAAAAAACTGAGATTATATAGTATTGTACTGGAGGGGATAAATTGCACGTCTCGCAGAGAACCATCAATTTAATGGCAATCGTCAAGGGAACAAAATGTCATGCAGCTATGATTGACAGCTGAAACATTTATACTATAATATTTGTTGAAATGATATGCTGTAGTTTCGAATGATAAGAACCATTTGTTTTGAGAAACAGCATCAAACTTATACTTCTATCTAACTACTAAAGTGATCTTATCTAACAATTGACTATAATACAAAAGCTTGAACTTAAGCCTCTTCTTATGTCCTGTCTGTAGATAAAATTATGGAATAGCATGTATTGTATAGTAGGTTATTTTGTATGAATAATAATCTGTAGATTCAACTGATAACAACCATGTGGGAAGCAAATTAAAATGTTTACATCTGTCTAACCAGTAAAGTGATCTTATCTAATAAATGACTGCAGTGGGGAAGCTTGTACAGTAGGCCTCTACTACTGTCCTGTTATCAGTAGATCTAGTTATGTAATATCTTATATTGTATAGTAGGTTATTTTGCACAATATAAATGATGATAAATTTTAAAAAACCCAATTTTTTATTATTTATTTCTTCTGTTGCGTAGTCACTTCACATATTGATTAGATTCACCGCAAACATTATGCTCTCTGTGGAAATCGTTCTTTTTTTTCACTTTAAAGTAAATAACTTAGCAGATCTTTTTAAACAATATGAAATGTTTATGGTCATTATTTAGAATTCAAATCCAAGACAAGTCATAGTTATACCTTTGCTCAAATTGATGAATCACTTTTTCTTGAATATTTCCCATCATATTTTTGCTCTTTATATATTCTTCTAGAATCCCTGTGACGACAAACGGCATCTAGATATTTGGGCGGAAAATAAATCATGCAAAAACTTGCCGGACTTCCTTATCATTGGACCTCAGAAAACAGGTAAATTTGATATAAATAATTGAATCAATAAAATCTATTCCAGATCAACATTCATGTATGTCAGCAATTGTGCGAATACGTGAACTGGAAGGGAGAAACGTACATTCCTGCCCTTTATGGAGTTTTTTTTACCTGTACCAGCAAAAATGCATGTTAGCTCAGTTGGCTAAACTGGTGGTAGCCACTGTGTGTGTGCTGAACCTTGGAGATCTCTATGTCCCTGGTTCAATACCCATCGCTGCTCTCCTTGTAAGTTACGATAGCACCCCGTCTTTCGGATGAGACATTTAAGCTGTTCATTCTGCGTGCATTATGGCCTGTTTGCATGTTTATTGAACGCGATAAACTATTCAGAAAAGAGTAGGGGATAGATTGTCTCCAGGTGTACTGCCCAATGGAAATAAGTCTTCTTCAGACTTTTGTGGGTTATCCTTGGTGTTTACACCGAATAAATCCATCTATCCATCCATGCTGAATGGGAAACCTTTACCACCAAACTACAAAGCTTAACATTTGACAATCTGCAAGCTGAACCATCAACAATCGTAAATGTCCTCAATCTTATAAATTCTAGATCTTTTGAATGTTAATGAGGATGTTAATCAAAGCAATTTTTCCTTTTTTGACTAGGGACCACTGCTCTTTATACATTTTTAAGTATGCATCCAGCCATATGCAGTAACATAGCGAGCACAAGAACTTATGAAGAGGTGCAGTTCTTCAGTGGCACCAATTATTTCAGAGGCATTGACTGGTAAGCAATTCTAGAATCTCAATATTTTGATTTATCTCAGTTTCATCCAACAGGGAATGACTTGGCAGGTATTGAATTGAAGTGAGGTTCTGTTAGGTGAGTCTGTGTTTACGTTGGATAAATTTTGACCAAGAATGGTAACTTAATTGTACTGCTATACTTAAATTTAAATGCGAGGTATATTTTCGCTCATTGCTAAATTTGCAGTGAGCGACCATAGTGCGAAAAATATGCTCAGTAACAACAACCCAGTTATTTAATTTGAGTGGTTAAACTAAAGAATAAACGAAAGTGCTACGAACATTAGAGACACGCAGTCACTAGCCTGAGCTGGGTTCCTCAGGTTTATTTTAAGGCTAGAGTTTTTTTATTTGGATGTATCAGTAAAAAAAGTTGTATTCAAACAAGTCTTATAATTGTTATAAAATGAGTAATTGTTTAAGACATAAACAATTAGAGAATGAGCATATTAAACCACAAAGCCACAGCATCTTAGTTGGTATTTAGGTTTATTACACGTTGACATAATTATACACTATATTCCCATTGTCAGAGCCTTATCTTTAAGAGGCAATGTACCGAATCACATGCGATAAAAATCTGTGGCTTTGTCACATTTTATGTATGTTTGTCTTCACCAAGGAATATGATTATGTACCTTATATGTGGTTTGGAATTGTATTGGTTGGTGCTGAAATACATGTATTCTAGGAAGTAGACTTCAGAGAATAAAGATGTCGTTGGACAATGTGACCACGGGCAAATGTAAAAAAGAACCGTGTGCATTTATTCCTTATATAGATGTTTGTGCTAAACTCAAAAACCCAGTTACCTTTATCTGTTGTTGTTTCATTAATATTAAAATTGTATGTTATTATTATTTATCCATTGTTTTTGGGGAACTTTGTGTCTGGGTTTGTCCAAATTTATATCAATTTTCTTAATCAAATGAGTGTCAAATAATTCTAATATATTTTTATTTTCTTACAGGTACCTGGAATTTTTCCCTGGAAATCGCTCAAACGTAATATTTGAAAAGAGTGCGACTTATTTTGACAATCCAAATGTGCCACGCCGAGCGCATGCTCTGCTTCCCAAAGCCAAGCTGATAACGATACTGATCAGCCCTTCCAAGAGGGCTTACTCCTGGTACCAAGTAAGTCTTTGTAACAATAATTATTGGTTGATTGCTAAATTTGTTAACTGTATTGTCTCTATCTACTACGTTTATATAATCAATTTTTAGATCTGTGCAATGTAATTTTTGTAGTTTTATTATTTTGAATTTGAATGATTTTTTTTAACATAATCACTTTTTAATATTTGTACAATTTTTGATATTTACCATTTTATATTATCCAAATGGTGTGTTTTCATATGAAATAAGTAAAAGTGAATTGAACCAAACTGTAATAATATAGCTCTTAAATAATTCTCTCTATTTTAAAATTAAAAACTCATAACAAATTTAAGTTTAAAACAGCTATCGGGGGAGTGGGGGAGCAACTTGATTTCTTACTCCACCACAAAATCTAAAATATCCCACTGAATAATATAAATGAGTGGTGCTGGAAGAGATATTTCTTGCTTCAAACACGGTATCCATTCGTAGAAGTCTTAAGAAGATAAGCCTACCTAATAGTGACCTTGTTAGGTCAAAACCAGGACATAGAGTATCTCCGACTCTAAATTGACAGATTGGAATTGTGTTAAATATAGATGCAATGTATACTTGGACCAGCCTAGAAAATGTAATAAATATGTGTAATCTAATAAATAAGCTTAACTGCATAATAAAGTAAGTAAGTAACTTTTATTGCTCCTCTTTTATAACAGAGGCACAACTGTAAAAAATGTGCAACAATAACCAAATCAGTAAAAACTTAATTACTAAATATAGTAAGAAAATGTTGCAGTAGAACAAAATATATATAAAAATGGGTTTATAAAAAAAACCACCTTTACAAAAATAGTAATAGAAATAATAATAAATACTAATACTAATAATATAAGTGAATAGGTTAATAGGAAAATAAACATTTTGTATATATATAATTATATATATATACATATGTACACATATATACACACACATATATATATACCCAAACATATACATACATATACACACACACCCCCAATGAAATGTAGAGAAAAAAAGACAAAAATTAGACACAGATTAAAACAATTCCTGATTTTACTATCCATTCATTTATTAAGCTGCTACAGTAAAAAAAAAAGGCTAAATATAATTAACTATATAAATTACTAATTTCACTGCCATCAAATTTGAGGGTCTGCAAAATATACATAAAAATGTTAACAATAATAATAATAATGCGTAATTAATAAGAATCTGTAATTAATAAGAAAATTTCCCTTAATAATTTTAAAATGGAAGCAAATAAATTCAAATACCCTCTTGAATTTTTCTAGTTTAATGGCTTAACAGAGTATACATTTAATGGTTTCAGTAACAAATAAAAATTGATTGTAACTGAAAGTTACTAATAATTTATAGTCTGTAGTACTATATAAATATTCATTAATTGTTTAATCAAAGGTATAAGTTTCCTAATTTAAATATTTTCCCATGATAATTTATTTGTCAGCATATGCGGTCTCACAACGATCCAGTAGCCTTGAACTACACATTCTATGAGATAGTGAGTGCAGACAAGTCCTCACTGTCAGCCATCCATGACTTGCGCAGACGGTGCTTAGAGCCAGGAAAGTATGCTAAGCATCTTGATCGCTGGATGTCCCACTACACTTCAAATCAGGTATGAACAAAGAGGCCTAGAGCTTCATATATGTTAGTTTTTAAACTTGATCGTTGGATGTCCCACTACACTTCAAATCAGGTATGAACAAAGAGGCCTAGAGCTTCATATGTGTTAGTTTTTAAACTTGATTGCTGGATGTCCCACTACACTTCAAATCAGGTATGAACAAAGAGGCCTAGAGCTTCATATGTGTTAGTTTTTAAACTTGATTGCTGGATGTCCGACTACACTTCAAATCAGGTATGAACAAAGAGGCCTAGAGCTTTATATGTGTTAGTTTTTAAACTTGATTGCTGGATGTCCCACTAAACTTCAAATCAGGTATGAACAAAGACGCCTAGAGCTTCATATGTGTTAGTTTTTCAACTATTTCTATGAATGTAGTGTACTTACTGTTTGTTCATGCTTTGTGTATCAAATTTGTAATTTGTTTGTTTTGATGAGGACTCCCTTTAAAATCAGCTTCACTGAGTGGGACTTCCACTTGAAATATTTTCATTCATTCATTTCATTTTATTTTATTTCACACAATGCAAAAATACAATATAAAATTCTTCAGAAAGGTAAATAAATAACAAGGACAATGTAATCTACATGTAAGTAATATAATAATAATAATAGTAATAATAATAATAGTAAAAATAATAATACTAAAAATAATAATAATAAAAATAATAATAATAATTATTGTTTAATTTATGTACATTTTATTTTTTTTCTTAAAAATCCAGATTAAAATATGTTTCTGTTGTAAGCTGATAAGTTTCAATAGCTTGAGAAACAATAATGATATTGTACTTATTATTATCATCATATAATTATTATTCCTTATCTGAAATCAACACTTTTTATCAGTGACACACCTACAAAATGATGATTAAAGAAGAAAAACAAATGAAATTGAAGCTAAAAACGTAACAGATCAAAGGATCTATAAAATTAACAAAATAAATTATTAAAAACACAATACTAGTACCTTAATACTCTATCACTCTACCGTCCCTCCCCTTTCTGTAAAAAGATAATAATAATATGTCGTTCTTATATAGCGCTTCATGCACAAAGCCTTTAAGCTCGGGGAAGCCTTTAAGCTTCCCCGGTCATTGGATCAAACACATATGGAACACATACTGAACACCAAAATAAATTATTAAATTAAATTATATAATTATTCCATAATATGGCAGCTAGTAATCAGCGCAGTTGTGTTAGAACCTACCAAGTACCCACTTGTACTCCTTGGTGGAGAGAGGCAACCGTAGATAACTTGCCTTGCCCAAGGATATAAGCGATTTGCACAGCGAGAGTTTCGAACACCCGACCTCGAGGTTGGGATGGAGTCCAAGCCACAACCGATGCGCCAGCTGCTTCTGTAAGTGTTTGGTGGTGTGTAAAGCATCTCTGGAATATTGTAAATCTCTTTTTTTATTTCAGTTACTAATCTTAGATGGAGAGTTGTTGAAAGAAAATCCTGCAGGAACGATGTCCAAAGTGCAACATTTTCTGCACATCAAGAAACAGTATGATTACTTCACACACCTAAAGTAAGGAACTCGCATCGGCTTTACTTTTTGTCTAAGTAGGACATGCTAAAATTAAGATTTGCATGGCAAAAAACAACAGAACAACAGTTTTTTTCAGAACTATCTATGCAGTGATGGTGGCATTTCTGAGCATAAACTAATAATACAGTAGTTATGTGCCTAGCTATGCTAAATATGTTTAGCCTACCTCAAGCAGAGTCCACCCTGAGACGTGTGCCTCACAAATTGTAGATATTTTGAATATATTGGGGTAGTTTTTTGCATGAAAGTTACTCCGTTAGAACGATAGCTTTTAACTGAGGACTTACCATTTGAGATATATTAATGCCCACATCCTTGATGCTCAATACGTAACATAAACAAAATTTCAATGACCCAATGATCAAGGAATACAAAGCCTTTGATAATCAAAGGAAAAGGCACTATGTAAATGCCAAGTAACAAATAACAAATAAATAATATTTTTTGTCATGAAATTGCATTTGAAAACTGAAGACCATAACATGTATAAATAGCGTTGATTATTTGTTTTAATAAAATTTGAACTGAATTATTTGATTTCATTTTTTTTTTAAATTTAGGTATGACAACAAAAAAGGATTCTACTGCCAGTTACTGAACAGCGGGCGGACCAAATGCCTTGGAAACAGCAAGGGACGGGTGTACCCCCAAATGGATCGTGAATCCCAGAGCTATTTATCGCAGTATTATCTATCACACAACAAGGATTTAAAAGCCTTGCTTATGAAGTTAGGCTACAGGATTCCACATTGGCTGAAAGAGGAACTAGAGTTAGCAGAATATGCATAAATTTATGAATCTATTTTAACAACTCCTCCAAAAAATTTATAATAAAAACACTGTGAATATAAAATGTGTACAAATTTGCGGGGAAAAGGATGCAAGTTGAATTTTAGATTAGATTAGTAATGACCTAATTAAATTTCAAATTGATATGCAGGGAATTTATCTATATATCTTCTTTTGATAGAAGTGATAGTATTATTATCAATCACTGAGTTAAATCTTCTGATTGAATTTTCAATTGTTTTTTTCTTCATTTTCATCTAAAGAATTGAGCTATATTTCAGCCTGGTCTTGTCTACAAAGTTGTCTACTTTGTTAATAATCACTGTCAGGAACCATTACAATGGATGGATAGGTTGGATGTTGAAGTATAATAACAATGAAATACAGAAAATATACTCTTTTTGCTGCCCTCTATGACCATACTCAGCAACTAGTCTTGTACCTGCATGTTTTTGCTATACATTTTGAATGTCATGCAAATCATTTTGTGGATTAATAATTCATAGATGAACATGAATATTTGTAACATGATGATTATCAATAATGTTGCATAGCAATGAGCTTGAAGCTTTGACAGAATTGTAAACAGTTTTTTTATTTTTATTTACCAATGTTAATGTCTGTAAATTAATTTTTAAATATTTCTTATTTTTACCTCCACATTTATAATGTGTGTGATATGTTATATGACATCTGATTTTAATTTTATTTTTTTTGTAATTTTGATATGGTGAATTATATGTGGTATTTTGAATATTGTTGGTTTAAATTCTACCACCTCAATTTGTCTGCCTATGTATCTTAAATCATGTAAAGATATATATAAACAAATATTTTTTTTTATGGTAATGACATACAAACAGTAATAATCACCTCATATGTATATATCTATTGTTCCTACATGAAACAGAAATGAAGTGAGTTAGAGTTAACACTTTAAAGAACTAAATGTGTTTGGTCAGAACATAAATATTATTTATTCTAACAATTTTTTTTATCCTTATATGAAACAAATGTATAATACAATAAAGGAGCCCTTAGGATAAGTCCGAATATTTGTAAGAATAAATTGTGTTTATGTTTAAAACATTTTAACCCTGTTCTTTGAATTATATCTCCAACACACTTTTCTTATATATATATGTATGCGTAATTTGTTGTATACTTTAAACTTACCTGTTTATGTAATGGAAGAGGCAACTGTTATATGGAAAAACACACACTTTATCATGGATTTGTATATTGAGCTAGGAATATTCCATTTTGAAACAGGGTTATTAGTCATATATTACTGTAATCTTAATATATAAGAATGTAACTGTATATAGGTACATGCAATCCACTGGTAAGCAACTTTGTGATGTAATGTATAAAGAAACAGCTTTGAATAAGAAGCATATCTATTTTTCTGCCCAAATTATTGTGGATATATTTTATATGTAAATGAGAGAGCAAAGGTAATTTAGCCCTCTATCTTTTCCCATGTTTCAGTGAAAGTTCATTTGCTCAGTAAATTTTAGGTGAAACTAAATGTTCTTTTAAATGCCCAATTAAATTATTGCAGTTTTAAGAATTATCAAATTCTAAAAATAGTGATAATGTCACCAAAAAGGTAGCTCATTGGTTTGATGTTGTGCAGCTAAAAATACCACCTTTATAATTAGGTCTAAACATATGTGTGCATTTATAGATTAGAAACCGTGAGAGAAAAATATTGTATATATAAAGTACCATTGAGTAGTATTGGATTATTAATTCCTTTTATAATATTATTATTATTATTGAAATATAAATTCCTTTTGTACTGTATCAGTGCTTAATTTGTCTAATAGTAACTTTTTTGCATGTTCTAGCTATAGTGACAAAGTGATACTTAGATTTTAATCTTATAAATTCATAGCATTATTACTTTTTACATTAAGGTGCTTGAAACATTTTAATAAGGCAACTATTAAATTCTGTAATATTGTATTTTAGTAATTTTACTGCACACATAAACTGTACTTACATATATATACGGGTACATAAGTGTATCGTGTACATATATAGATGCATACAAATGCAAAAATAATCTGATGGAATACATGCTTATGTACATTGAAAATTCATGCACTTTTCAATCATATACCAATTGTACACTCAAAACTATATATACAATGAAACATACACACCAACACCCACACCAATTATACATATGTGAATATTCTTAACCATATAATGTATCAACAATATTTAAGACATGTATGAGAGTACATGCATGTTTATGTTTACTCTTGTCTCCTTTTACCTTTATTATAATACATATTCCTTGTCATTCTCTTTTCCCTTCTTCCAACCTCTTCCTGCACTCTCATGTTTCCACCTGCACTGTTTATTTTCTAGAGAATGTTCCTTCTTTATTGTAAAGAAAATACAGATTCAATGTGGATTCCATGTTTCACATAAATTCTTGTCAAGTTGCTTATTGGTGTTGAGATGCTTTTCTTAATTATTCTTAAATCCTTCTAGACTATCAAATTTTATTTGACAAAAATAACTATTGTATTCCCTTATATGGTCATGATGTGATGTCATCATGACCATTATTAGGCATGTCACATGTTTTGGCAAATAGAATTTGATAGTCTGTGCAGAGCTTTGGATAATTTAAATTATGAATACGGGTATTTACATTTGGTTAATTGAAGAAAAAATGTGTATCAGTACATGTCTTCTTGCATATGTATGTGTGTACCTATATATAATACATTTATACACAGTGCGAGTGTATTCATTACGTGTGAATTAAATTATTTTCATCGCCCATTGTGTTAATGTGAATGCATAATAAATAAATGTTTCAAATATTTGTATACCACTCAGTTTCTTTAATTGCTTCCCTTATTTTTAAGTACACACTATTGTATCATATACAGCATACTCCAAATACTGTACAGTAAAGGTAGGATTATATATCATGGGTTCACCATCTGACCTGCCAATGATTTCTTGACACCATTAAACATCAGTTGCGGACCCGACTCACCAGATCAACCACAATCTATCCGTTATGATTATTTGGACACATGGACCATTTTGAATATCATCTGACTTATACATGGATTGGATTGGATTTGATTGATGTTTAACTTTAAAACTAATTTTCAAGTGGCATTTGTCAACCTGTAAATTGTGATCCATTAGTTCCCAATAGAACACAAAGCAGCCAAAAATGGCAAAGTAAAAAATCGTCCCAAAAGAATTGAGCTATTCCCCTTTACATTTTTAGCGAAAATTGGCCAAATTTCTCACCGCCAAGAGCTGTCCGGGCCCATTGGTGGATCGATGGGCACATCCCTGGTTTCCCCCCCACCCCGAAGCTACAGCCTTTTAACTTGGAGAACTAATTTAATCGATTATAGAGTGCCTAATTTCACCACCAGATGATGAAAACTATGTACCTCAGCCCTTTTTTTTCTCAATTTTTGTTAAATTTAAAGATTTAGATAGTGGGGGGCCAGGTCTCCATTTAATCGATGTTTAACTTTAAAACTAATTTTCAAGTGGCATTTGTCAACCTGTAAATTGTGATCCATTAGTTCCCAATAGAACACAAAGCAGCCAAAAATGGCAAAGTAAAAAATCGTCCCAAAAGAATTGAGCTATTCCCCTTTACATTTTTAGCGAAAATTGGCCAAATTTCTCACCGCCAAGAGCTGTCCGGGCCCATTGGTGGATCGATGGGCACATCCCTGGTTTCCCCCCCACCCCGAAGCTACAGCCTTTTAACTTGGAGAACTAATTTAATCGATTATAGAGTGCCTAATTTCACCACCAGATGATGAAAACTATGTACCTCAGCCCTTTTTTTTCTCAATTTTTGTTAAATTTAAAGATTTAGATAGTGGGGGGCCAGGTCTCCATTTAATCCGCCACTAGTAAAGAATTTACTATTTTATACATTCAGTAAACTGAGGGGCTTATGTAGTAAAATAGGCTCCAGTTCGCAATTCATGTTAATTAATGCAACAGTGTTTTTCCGACTCCGGATTTTATACTGAACAAGAAAAACATTGGTACATTTTTGTTTGTATGAAGTTGGTTGGTTTTCTTGGTTCTAGTACTGATATTTTGTAGTCTTATGTTTGTAACATTTTTATTTCATTAAACATTGTAAATAACCATATTATTTGTTCATTGCAGTGACAGTTTCACTATCAATATATATTTTTAAGTGCATGTTAGTACAGCTGCAATATCCTAGTATTTTCCAGTCAGGCAAAAACAAAATCGTTTAGCAGACTGCTTGGTTATGAGATCAATTGTAAATACCGTATGTATAGGAATAAACACCCAGGGACTTTCATTCTTAAAGGTTTTATTTGAGGAAGGCGTTTATTATTATTATTATTATTTTATTTTGGTGTGAATTAGATGCATATATATATACTCAAAATATATGACCTTAAATTTCACTACAACACATTACTATCAAAATGAATGAAAAAAAAAGTCATTTGGTTGGGTAGGGAGTTGATTATTTGAGGAAAATATTAAGGCATTTATTCCAAATGAGGCTCTAGAGGGGATGCTTATTCAAATATATACAGTAATAGATTTATTTATGATTAACACTTTTCATGCAGAAGAATGAGACTATCTCACACCAGAAATCACCCCGGTACTTGTGAATCCGGATTTTAGGGGGTTACAACAAAAATTTGACATGAAATTTATTGATATTGACCGTAGGTCTAACTAGTAATGAATTGAAGATTATGGATTCACCTACAGTAATAACAGGCATATTTCATTTTAATTTTTATAAAAAAAAAAGTTCTGCTGAACACCAGGCATAACATTTCTGTCTAATTTTTGAAACTAAGCAAAATCAAAGAATGATGTGATAATAGCCTTCATGCATCTTGACACGACAGGCGAAATTTCGCTGAAACAATATCGTTTGGCATACCTAGCTTCTATAGTTTATAAGAAACAGTTGGCCGAATCCGAAAAAAAAAAAAATTAAAAAAATCTGCCTACAAAAAGAGCGCACCTAATACAGGGGTTCCAAGTTGGAAGAAGTCATTTCTGGAAGGTCTGTGGTGGTGGGTCGAAGGGTGTGAACCACATCAACCCCACCATGGTTGGAGCTGAGGAAAATAATATGTATGATTGTGACACGTTTAGATTGCCGGAAATTGCCCTCTCAGACATGAATTTTAATATAACTTTCATTTCTACCCCATTTTTTTTCCATAATTTTTAAATATTTTATAGGAGGCCCGGCTGACTTTCTCTATGTACTGTACTACTGACCTGGTTACAGATTTCATAACGCATTTAATTATATTTTACTACACATAGTGATACCCACCGGCACTGACTTCACGGCCTACTTTAAAAAATGATTAAAAAAAATAAAAATAAAAAAAAGCACAGTGAAAACATGCAAATATGAATTTGCGGAGATGGATATATTTCCGGGAGATTCTTGCTTGCTTGCAGGAGTGCGGGAGACCGTCTTCATAGCCGTTGGAAGCAATTTGCAAGTGGTCCGGCCATTATAAGAACGGGATGGGGGAGAGTCATACCCAACTCAGCCCCACCAGGGTTGCGCTGAGGTACGAAATTTGAGGAAATAGTACCTCTAGATGGGGTGTCTATAAAACGAAGACCGAAGACCCAAAAACGAAGACCCCTATTTTCTCTCTTTTATTTTGATGATAATAGACCAGACTGTCACAAAATCAAAATTTTTTTGGGCGTCTGTTTGTGAAATTTTCAAGGGTCTTCGTTTTATAGACACCCTATATGGGTGTCTACAAAACGAAGACCGAAGACCCGAAAAACGAAGACCCACATTTGTTTTCTCCCAATCGTGATAAAATAATGAAATAGGTACTTGGCAACTGTTTTA
>NW_022751777.1:201969-204366 GCF_011630105.1 Anneissia japonica
CATATTCTTACAGGCCTATAGTAAAATTCATCATCATCACATCACCATGATCTTTAATCTTCATAGAGATCTAATTAACTTCTGTATTATACCATAGAAAATAAAACATGTCTTTGATGTATTTACTTTAAATTACCTACTGTACTTCTTGTGCCGAAAACCAATATTACACTTTTTCTCATACTTCTCAAATTATAATAAAGGCACGCGCACTGAGTTGTGTGACACCATGGAACGTCTTTCAAGGGGGGGGGGGGGGGGGGGGGGGGGGGGGTTACTTATAAGATGAATCTAGTCCCCCTGTCGGACAGCTTGTAGATCCCCCCACCCCCCAAATGAAATTTTTTAAAGAATAGTAACTTCTGGATGGCCAGAAATGACACTATCCGACTGTGACAAACGTGTTGGCTTGGCGTAGGCCTAAGCTCTGTCCGAAGGGAGTGGGGCTTGACCTGTAAGGTGGGTTTAAGCTCCTGCTTTCCCCACCCCGCTGGCGCCGCAACTTTGTAGGGTGGCCAGTTCCTTTCCACGCCGCCATAAAAACACAAAAACCAACAACAAAACAAAGACTGATTATTTTGCTCGATTCAAAATTCTTTTTGCACTTCGATTTCAGTTAAACTATTATTATCACAAAAGTCCTTTGTAGGTTGATAAATACCACTTAAAGCCTATTTTTTTTATTGATAAATATGATGATACTCTATAAGGCCCATGTGGCCGAATCTGGGAAAAAGACCAGGTTAAAAATTGGCCAATTTTGGTCAAAAACCATGAGCTGTGGCTCATACTCTTTTTACGGACGATATTTTTGACTCCACCATTTTCCAGTTGTTTTGCATTCCTTAACACCTTCAGATTACAAAAGTCATCTGGAGGTTGATAAATGACACTTTAACAGGCCCGTACACATGGGGGAGGGGGTGCAACAGGTGCATCACCTGTCGCACATCACCAAAGGTCCACATTTTCAGGGGTAGAAAATTCAAGACACTCTCACATGTTCCAGACATCCATCATAACTGTTTGACCAATCAGAGTAGTCTCCAACAGGACTGCCTCTAAGTTGTCGTACAAGCAAGGACTTAACTGGATTTATAAGCTTTTTGATGAGGAATTTAAGTGTTTTTCCCTGCCGCTTTCGTGTCAGTAATGCGCCACGTACAAAACTCATCTCTCTTTATAGAGGTTTCACTATAATTTTCTATATTTGTTTAATTAAATCTGCCAGTGATATTTCCAGCCACTTAGAGGTGCTATAATCATAGATTTTCAACCATGGTGGGGCTGAGGTGTTATAGACCCGTGGTGAATTCAAGGTGGGGGAAGATCGAGCCGACCTGGGGCCCCATAAAAGTTGGAGAGAAAACAGACATAGTTACCAACTGTCTCCCATCGTGCGGGACGATCCCGCATTTCAAAGTGATTTTGGTTGAAACACGAATTTTGCAGAAACACATGTGTGATCATAAATTTGTCACGCATTTAGAACAGATCTATGCGTAATAACGAATTGTCACAAATTCAGGGGAAAATCTATTTCAAATTAGAAGAAATTAGTTTTATTAAAAATATATAGACGGTCATGCAGTTTAAACTTGAGTCATTAGACAATGTTTACGTCAATACTTAATTCACTGACGTGCTACTAAACATGAATCAGTATGCCTATTCATTTGTTGTTTGTTTAAGTAATGAAGTGTTTGTGTACATACTTTGGGTGCTCAAATTAAACATAATGTAGGCCTTATACATTGAAACTCAAATTGTATGTGGCTGTATTAAAAATATTTTTGTACCCGGTGGTGTCAACAAACGCTCCTTGAAACATACAGTAATCTGTCGATTCTGAAATTAAAACTTCTAAAAGTAATAATTTGGCCAATTTTCTGCTAAAAAAACGTAAAAGGTTTGCGTTCTGGTGGCATGCAAAGTGATTTCTATTTTTTATTATTCAAAGTCTCGCTTTCATTTTGGTTTGAAGTTTAGATAGATACGCCTCTAGACATTTCCAATTTTTTCATACTCATCATTTGCATATTTTACATATATATATATATATTTATTTTTATATGAAATATAAAGTACTTTTATACTAAATGTTTATTAAAATCACTAAAAAATATTTTTTTAAATAAGGCAAAAAAGAAAGAAGTAAATTTCGCTATACAATAATACAATAAATAGGCCTTATGTATCATCGCAGGTAATAACACCAATACAATACGTACAGTTGAACCAAATATATTCCAATCACATGCAAAACAATATCACCTGACTCTCTCCCTGACGGGTTCCGGGGTCGACGAGGCTTCTTGTCGGTTATACGCCGGTAACCCTACGCTGAGGCTGGGCCCGGGTCTTGGCGAAGGCCCGAGCCTTGGCGAGGTTGAGTAC
>NW_022751777.1:204409-208359 GCF_011630105.1 Anneissia japonica
TCCGTTCAGTTGGCTGGGGCCGAGCAAGTAGCTCTATCGTGCATTTAAGTGACCAGCGTACGAAGAGCGAAAACTTGAATACTAAAAAACAGAAACACATTTACAAACATGGTATTTACTCGTAGTGGTCTCCAGAACGTAAACATTCGCTCTCTGGATGAACATAGCTGAAACTAAAAACTAAAACGGAGTTTTTTTTTGTATCAAAAAGGAGTTATTTTTACCAAGCTGTTTTGTGGTGATGCTTCCATTCACAGAGTCCTTATGGTGCCACAGAACGCAACCGTATGATCCTAAAGTGCAAAACACAAAACAATCGAAAAACAGCAGGGTAAAAAAATTGTCAAATTTCGACAAAAACAGCTATTTTAACCTAGTTGTTTTTTGGTCATTTCTCCATTCACAAAGTCCGTAAGTGCCACAGAACACGTTAGTATTATCCTTAGGTGAAACATAATATAAAAAAACAACAGGAAAAACAGTAGGGTCGAAAAATCGTCAAATTTCGACAAAGCATCGTTTTCGGCTCAATGATGGGAATGAGGATGTTTAAGATGATTTTCATGATAATGGCGATGATACTGGTGATGGTAATGATAAGGCCTAAAAGAAAACTTGTTTGTTTGCCGTCATCCGCCGCCCCTAAAATCCCGAAAATTAGGGGCGTGTTTCTGTTTATTTGTTTTTTGTTTTAAGTTTAAATCAAATGAAAACCACTTTTTCGTCGTTTTGGCACAAATCCGTGTCATGTAATTTTCCCATTGTTATTACAGGAAAGGCCTTATGTGTGTATAGGCCTACATACATTTAAAAAATGAGTAGTTGCATACGTATTATTTTTTTAATGATTCGATAAGCTCCAAATTCAAGGTTTTCCCCCTCTTGATTCAATTAATCAATGAACCCCAAAGAAAAAGGGGTCCGGGTTCCCCCGGAAAAATATTGATTCCTATTCCTAGGTGGGAAATGAGTTTTCCAGACTTCTGAGGTGTATTTTAATTACTTTTAAGTTCTTCAAAATTCAAGGTTTTCCTCTCTTGAAAATTTTTATGATGAATCAATGAACCCAAAGAGAAAAGGGAGGGAGGTTGGGGTTCTTCCTGGGAAAATTTTTATTTCTAAATTGTGGGAAATAAACTTTCCCGACTTTTGAAGTATCTTTCAGCGATTTTAATTTAAGTTCTTCAAAATTCAAGGTTTCCTCTCTTGAAAACGGTTAGGTATTTTTCCACTTGTTATTACAGTACATAGACCTTATGTGTGTATACATACATAAAAAAATTGAGTAGTTGCATAAAAATATTTTTTTCATGAATCGTAAATCCCAAAAAGAAAGGGATCCGGGGTTCTCCCCCTGGAAACTTTTGATTCCTAGAAGGCGGGAAATGAGCTTTCCCGACTTATGAGGTGTCTTTTAATTTCATCAAAATTAAAGGTTTTCACCCTCTTGATAATGATTCAATGAATCAATGAACCCCATAGAAAAAGGGGGTCCGCTTTCCCCCGGGAAAATTTCGATTTCTAGAAAGCGGGAAATGATCCTTTCCTGACTTCTGGAATGTCTTTTTGAAGTTTTAAATGACTTTTAGAGTTCTTCAAAATTCAAGGTTTTCCCCGTTTGAAAACAGTCAGGTAAATTTTCTCATTTTATATTTTATGAGTAGTGTTGCATGCGTACTCTTTTTTCCATGAATCGATAAATCCCAAAAAGAAAGGGTGGTCCGCGCCACAACGATCCAGTAGCCTTGAACTACACGTTCTATGAGATAGCGAGTGTCTCATAGTCCTCACTGTCAGCCATCCACGACTTGCGCAGGCAGTGCTTAGAGCCTGGAAAGTATGCTAAGCATCTTGATCGCTAGATGTCCCACTACACTTCAAATCAGGTATGTTATTATGAACAAAGAGGCCTAGAGCTTCATAAGTGTTAGTTTTTAAACTATTTCCAGGGGCAGATCCAGGATTTAAAAGAGGGGGTTCAAAATGTTTTCCAAAAATCCCCAAAATGAAATGGGGGTACTGGGGTACGGTAACTTCCCCGGGAAAATTTTGATTCCTAGATGGCGGGAAATGAGCTTTTCCGACATTTGAAGTGTGTTTTAATGACTTTTATGTTCTTCAAAATTCTAATTTTCTTATTGTAACATAAAAAAAATAAAAAATAAAAAAAATCAGCTCAGGTCTAGAATTCATTTTTTGTTGTTGCCAAAGGGAGGGGTCAGGACCCATGATCCAACAATGTGAATTGCGAGAAAATGTATCTCGGTCGGAGGCTGGATCATTCTATTTTCCATCCTTCTCCTTCTTCTTCCTGCATTTCCTTCCGGTCATATAAAAATGATTTGACAGCCCTCCCATCCCCATTCTGCCGGCCATGAGCTCGAAAACCCCTGTTGCAACGATCCTCACGAATAGTTAAAGCCCCAGGCAGTCTGAATTTGTAGTT
Organism: Anneissia japonica; assembly: GCF_011630105.1. Lineage (NCBI taxonomy): Eukaryota > Metazoa > Echinodermata > Crinoidea > Comatulida > Comatulidae > Anneissia > Anneissia japonica. Next base: position 206,856 of record NW_022751777.1, read on the forward strand.
CAAAGTTATTTTAGGGAGAGGTACTGTACTTCCAATCAATTCCTAATGACAACATTACTCTAAAAACATTTGTTACATAGTTTTTGTATGATATATAGGTCAAATGTTCAATTTTCATTGAACATTCAAAATGGCCGGCAATATGGCAGCCAAATATATTGCCACGTCAATGTTTTGTATTTAAAATATAAAACAATGCTTAAGTGTATACATTTGATTTTTAATTAATAAAATATGGTATACAAATTAATGATTTTTTTTTCAATCCAAGATGGGCACCAAAATTGGGAAGTCAAGGTTTTGTATTGAGAACTTAAACATTGCTTACAATATACATTACGAGGTTCACTTGATTTTTTTTTAATGATTTTTAGTTAATAAATTATAAAAATTAATGATTTTCATGAAAATTCAAGATGGCCAACAAAACGGCTGCCGATATGGCCGCCAAATGTTGTGGGAAGTCGTGTTTTGTATTGAGAGCATTGCTTAGGTCTACTGTGTAAATTTAGAGGTTCACTTGATTTACTATGATTTAGAATTATTAAAATATACAAATTAATGATTTTCATTTAAAAACCAAGATGGCCGCTAATATGGCCATCTTGGTTTTTAAATCAAATCAAGGTAATTCAACAGAAGGACGCACATCTCCGCTCTCAAACATAGCGCGTGCGTACAGTCCTTTACTGTGGCATCGACAATCCGATACTAGTTGCGAGTACAGCCGTCAATTATTAGTCTATGCGTGCCATTCGTTGTATGGTGTTAGTTTTTACTTTATTAATTTTGGGTACTTCGTAATGTCTGTTACATCTGATTTTTTTTTACTGCGAGCTTGTTAAATGCTTCTATAAGCTGCAATTTGATTTGTAAAAATTGACCAAGAAAATGAAAAGTTATAGCAATTTAAAATTTACGAATTTTATAAAATTTCATGTTCTTATGTAACATTAATCTGTCATTTTGACAATGTTGGCATAAGGTGCCGAAAACTAACATTTGAGTATATACAGAACATTTATTAATTTTTTCTGCGATGTGAGTCTCATGAACGACAATTCATCACAATTTTGGTAAAATTAATGTTGAAATGAAGAATATATTTGTCCTTTATTATCATTAGGCCTTTGTAATCACCGCACGACGCGCGATTATCATGGCAACTAACACGCGCGTGGGTAATTCGTCACGTACGCTGACGGTTTATGGTCTGGTTGCTTTGGTTTTTGTGACGTTCAGCGTGTAGGGACGCAAGTGCGCCTAGAATGTCGATGCCAGAGTTATAACCATTGATGTCCCGAGATGTGCGTCCTTCTGTTTAATTGTCTTGGTCAAATCATGGTCAAATCAAAGATACTAGAAATACAAGATAGAGTTCTCCACACAAAAAAAGTGTTCCACCGTGTTCCACCGAAATGCATGGTGGGAATACGAAAAATGGGACGCCCCCTACAGCTGGATCTACAAAAACTTGTGCCAAACTTTCGTTACCAAGTCGTCG
>NW_022751777.1:208437-334459 GCF_011630105.1 Anneissia japonica
GGATATACTTAGCAACAGAAGGGCGCCCTGTACGTTGGGCACGAAGTATAGGACACTTGCATGGTTAAAAAGAAGGGCGCCGCCTACGTTGGGCACGACTTCCGCCTCATTTTTAACTCTATCTTGTATTTCTAGTATCTTTGGTCAAATGTAAATGCGAAGTCAATCTTTTTGTATTAAGAACATAAACACTGCTTACTATATACATTTAGAGGTTTATTTGATTTTATATGATTTTTAGTCAATGAATTATAAAAATTAATGATTGTCGTTGAAAATCCAAGATGGCCACCAAAATGGCAACCAAACAACCCCATCGGACATTTTTTTATGAGAACATCAAAATTCTTTCAAGAGACACTGAGGATTACAAAATGTTAGTTAAAAAAATATATCCTGGTGGTGCATGGGAACCCCCTGTTCCTACCCGACTATTATAGACAGGTGCACAACCAGCCAGGTATCTGAAGGAAAATTGCTGCCAAGGACAGTAGTGCCCTACCAGGATATACCTACAAAATATTAGTTCAGAGCTCACCCCTTATTAGCGTGAATTTGTCTAGCACTGGGGCTGACCCATTTGTCAAAATCCAATTTGCCGAACCCATGATAATGGTCTTTTTGCCGAAACCCAGTTGACGAATCCAGTCTCTATCTGCCCCTTTATTCGGGTGTATAATTGTAGATTATTATTTATTTACTTATTTCATTTAGGTATACATATTATTATCTTGATTAAACTTTATACACTTATTATAAATATGCTTATAAGACATTAAACCTAATTTATTACTTACATTACAGGTTACATTATCATTTTCCAGTATTTATACCTTGTAAACCTAAAGGTATATTGGAAAATAATGTAGCCTGTAATGCAAGTAATAAATTGGGTTTAATATTTTCTAATACTAACATTTTTGACATTTCGCAAAATTGGTCATTACTATTGTTTAAAGAAGCGTTTGCTATACATAGGCTATACCCATTGTTTAACAATGGGCTAATTTATATTAATAATGTTATGTGAATGTAAATGATAAAAATGTAACGATGCTATCTATTTAAAAAAAAAAATAATTACTGTACTTTGTAAATATACATAAAAACGGGTTATCATGCAATTGAAAAATTATTCCCCCAAAAATGTTCATGAGTACCAGGGCTACGATTTATTACTATCATTTACTAAATTTGTCTGCCCAATGTAAGCCTATAATATTTATCAATAAATTCGTAAATTTAACACTCTTTTATGACTTGAATGTTTGATTTCTTTTTCCAGATCAGTAATTGCAGGTACGCCTAATCATCATCATTCCGTCTATCCCCTCAAGGGGTTCGGGTCATCTCAATACCCCCCTCCACTCCGTCACCAACTCCGCTCAAATCACCCACTCTACTTTCATCTCGGACACATCATCTACTATCCTAGGTGGTCTGTCTTCCTTCTGCCAACCTCTACATGCTCCGCTGCCCATCTTACAAAATCGTCCTCTTTTTTCTCTTAATTTATATACATATATATATACATATATACATATATATATACATATATTTATATATATATACATATATATATAAATATATGTATATATATATATATATGACATGACACTAGTAATAAACAAAGAGTCAAAGGAAATAGGATGCACAATTGACAGCTTTATTAATTGAATCACCAAATATCTTAATTTGTTTCCTAGGTAACAGCAATTATCCAAACCAGCCACCTGGACGCACGCCCTCAAACGTTGTACCACACACGTGAGAATTTCATTTAAGTGATTACATGACAACAACGATTTTAAGATTTAAACATCACAACAGAACAGGACTATCTTTGGCACATATAAACTAACAACATCACTGAATTTGTACATTTAAAAATACCAAATCTTCTATAGTTGATTGGCACCCAATTGCACTACGATTTTTGGAAACGATACCGATTACCATTAATATTTTTCTATATTAATTTTTTTATGTAATTATTAATTATTAGGTATCATCTAATATGAAAACATTGTAAAATGAATCAAAATCAATGATTAAAAAATTATAGGTTAATTCTTTCCTTAATAACAATGGTTTTTTTTTTTATCCAGAAACAAAACATGACCAAAAGAGTACAGTATGAAATTAAGCTGAATTCTAGTGATTGAAAAGATTGCTATTTTAAATATTATAAGCTGAATGTAATAATTAACAGATGTTTACATATAAAGAATACAAATTTAAAAATAACTGTATTTAAAAAAACTTGTTGATCTAAAATACAGAAAAGTTGTCACAGAAGGTGACGACATGAATATAATACAGTAGTTTGATAAATCTCATTGATGTTCACAGATATAACCTGAAAAAATTTCTGTTTAATAAAACCTGTATACTTTTACTTAAAATGTATTGTATCAAGCTATATAATAGTATAAACTCTATATGGATGAATTAGGTATATACTTCACTGTTGTACAATCTGACAGGCAGTGAGTAATGACAAATAAATGGATAAAATACTAAAACATCAGTTTTGTAATGAAGGTGTATGTCACATACTATTTACTCAATTTATACATAATTGAACATTCAAGGATTTTATTTTTTTTATGTCAGTAAACAAGGCAACGTTTAATGGTGTGGTAAACTTTCCATTTATCTGTTTGGCTTCATGATTTGTACCATATTTACCAGAAAAAATGATTTGACAAGAGTATAATTGTTTGGATTTATTATATCATAAGTAAGGTTTCCATTCACAAGATAACTATTTAAAATTTGAAATAAAAATCAACAAATGTAAACCTTGTCTTTAGTTCTATTAGGTACTGTAATTACAAAGACCACAAATATGATGTAAACAATCTTTAAATTTCATAATTATTCTGTCTAATACATAATTTCAGCCAATCAAATTTCACAAACATTATCAGTAATGTTATGAAAGATTTGGCTTAAATGTAGTGAAAACCAAAGAAAAAAAATCAATTAAGCACACAAAAACAAATTGAATCATAAGATGGAAAGACAACACAATTAAAAAAAAGTAGATAAACAATATCAAGGGCAAATATAATTATTATTAAAATATCCAAAGTAGTCCTGAACATACATGATGTATAAGTAACGCTGCAAACCTCAAGGTCAAATACTAGTGCAAATACTATTATCTAGAATTTCTGGATTAAAAATCATCATCATCTAGGAAATTCCAGTGGCAAGTGAAACTAACAAATAATATTTTCATCAACTAGAATTACTAATCAACAAACTTATTTAAAATTTTAAAATTCTTTTTAATGATATACACATCAACACTACAATAGACTATGAAACTTACAAAGTTTGGTAACCATAATTCGACGATCAGAAAATGGACAAGATACGTGCGGCAGAAATCATGTGATAAGTTACACGTATATATGTGGACATGTTATCATCGACACAGTTACTCACATCAAGAAAGTTAATTTGAAGATATACTATGTTCAATACTATTATAAGTATAATTTTTACTGAGAATCGAACATGCATTTCTACAATAAATCAGTTATCAATTTTAAATGATCTTCACACACAGAACTATAACAGCGCACATAAATTTACAACACCTTAATTTGAATTCCTTTTTATCAAACATTTTTTAAATTGAAGTACATGTTTCAGATTTTTTTAAATTTTTTAAATTTTCTTCTGCATCATTCACGCCAACCGATTCACGCTTCATTTTGGTTGTCATCCAAAGTAACTTCGTCTTGCAGGAAGTTGTCGACAATTTGTTGGAGATCCCCGCGAAGTTCAGTTGCATCAGCGATCTCTTCTCCGTCTTCGACAATGTTCGTTTTTATGTCCTGGGATTGGTCGACTTCCTCACCATCTACGATCACTTTTGTATTTGTTACTTTTTTCTGAACTACAATTCTAAAAAAAAAAAAAAGATAAACATTAAATAATATTTATTGATTTTATTAATTTTTTTTTATAAGCAATCAATTTGAAAAAAATTATCAGGTTTCAAGATTTTTTTCTTTTATTTTAATTAAATTTTTTTTGTTTCTTTAAAAATATATATTTTTTTCTTTCACAAAAGGTATTTTGCAACAAAAAAATAAAATCGCTTTTATAATATTTTACGGTTACCGGTCAATACTGAATTATTTGTGAAGAAATTTTTAATGAGCCACCAGGCATAAATAACAATTTGAATGAATTTTAGAAGTTGGTAGTGAGGTATGGGTCCCTACCAAATTGATAAAGGCACATTCATAAAGTACACACTACATTTATAGAGTATATGCTACATTCTATTGATGCTACATACTCCATAGAAGGACCATGTTACATTCAAACTGCACACAGTACATTGATATGATGCTACTCACTTTATCCAGCCAACACTACTAATTCTCCCAAAGCTACATTCAAAATCTGATAATATGCACTACATTCAGAAAGAAAACACTACACAAAGGAGTGTACGCAATGTTCAGGTGGTACACAAACACTATCATTCTGAAAGTTCACGCTACATTTAAATGGTACGTACTACACCAAGGAAGTGTACACACAGTATAGTATACATAGCATTCCGAAGATACACGCTACATTCTTGAAGTATATCAATTTTAAATTCTATTCACATTAAGTACACACTACATTCAGTTGGCAGGTACTAACTATAGAAACCAGCAGCAGAATCTACACGCTGAATTTTCACAGGTGTAGTATGTGTCGTAAAGTACACATGCTACACTCAGTATCTTATGTGCCACATTCTGTAGACTACAATTTATTTATAGCAGGCCCCATACAGAACATCACATGCTACATTCTGTAGATATTAATCTTCAATCTCCAGATTTAAGACACTACAGTCTTCAGCTTACTCTACATGCTACTCTTGTTACTTAATTGAAGGAACAACACTCATTGCAATACATGCCATGGCACTGAATAATCATAATGTGACCTGATGCTGATTGCATGCTACAAGTGCAAATCACACACTACAAATTTTCTGCAGATCTCTACAGACAACTCGCTGCAATCTGTAGAACTTTATAAGAATAGTTCTATACAAACAACTGGCTACAATATCTAGATCTCTACAAACAACTCGCTACAAATTTGTAGATCTGTACAAACAAAACTCACTACAATCTGCAGATTCAATGCTACTTTCATCGTTCTAAAACATATATGCAACATTCAGTACATTAAACATTCTAGTTGGTTTCATGCTACATTCACTAGATTATGTTAATTGTTACATTAAGTAGGTTTCACACTACATTAAGCACAGTAAGGATAAGCATTATAGTACAATAATGAAGGGATGCTATTTTCTCCCACTTCTTAAAATTTGAAATAGTATAAGATAATACACAAAAAAGAACATATTCCATTGAAATTTTAAAGCAATATAATAACCATGAATATTTGGACAGTGAATTAAGTTTTTTCCTATTTTTTATATAGAAAATTATAATATAATATAGAGTATAATATATAGAAATTATATATATTGGGTGTTATATATATTGTGTGGCATAAATTCATAAATCATAGGTATATTATAATTTACGATAATTTGTATTAGGAATTATTTTCTCCACACCTTCTAGGTCATCACATGACCTACCAATAATAAATTAGCAAATGCACTTTATTAAGTTTAATTGTTAGCGGCAACATCATATATGCTAAATCATATTCACTAGAACCAATGGATATATTGGAAATCAATTTATATATCTTATTAGAAAACCAGAAACCCGGATGTAAACACTGAACATATGTACAGTAGTTGAACTCAAAGGTAACATTCAACATAAGACAACAGAAGCTGTTATTAACATAAGGATTGCAAATTACCTTCATTATGGCTGGATAAATAAGAGACAGTAAATGATAAGAACAGAAAAGGGAGGAAAAATAAAAATTTAAAAAATTACCAATAATGATAAGATGTTTCTAAAATACTAATGAGTGCACAAGTAATGATAAAGATTTCCAGAGCCACTGCTGATGTAAACAAACATTGGAATGAGAAAATTGAAGCAGACTGATTTTTACACTTGTAAACTAAAACTTACAAAGCAAGATTTGTGAATTTGATTTTTTTTAAATAATGTGATGAGATTGATTGATTGAAACAACCACGATTAAACGATTACATACAATAATATAATAATAATTCTTATTTTGGTCCTCATATATTTATGCCTACACACTGGAAAATTTGGGCTGGGTCCCCCGGGGAAACGCGGCAGCCATAGGTACCAACTACCCGACTTAACTACAACATCAAACAGATACAGACTGATACAAACATGGTCCTTAACTCGCCTAATGCTCCTGAGAGGGTTATTCTAGGAGCTAGGCGTTTTTGTTATTAATAAAGACCTGAATTCAATACTCGATGCAGAGCTGGGTATCGAACCTGGGCCCTTGCGTGAAAGAGGCTACAGTACATTGAATAAATACTTTGGAATGGTCCATTATGTAATTAATTGTTAGACATATTTTCATGAAGTGATGAAATTGATTGAACAACCATGAGTAAATGATTACATGCCCTGCCCATTGGATAGAGCTACTACAGTGGATTGAATTAATACTTAGACCTGTATAATGTTAAATAATGTTTGTCTTTCACTGGTTTACTGAATACAAGCTTAACCAAATTCTCTATGGATGATTGCTCAATTGTGTAGTTAATCGAGAACTACCTGAATCAATTCAAAATCATTTACCTCTTACCAGGGACTCATTTCTACTCCTTAGTGGAACTGATAGATATATATGCAGATAGATTTTGCCCAAGGGAAAAGGCAATGTTACAAGCATGGGTCTCAAATTTTTGTTTCACATTAAATGTCAAACTGCCTATATTGCATGCTTTTATTGTCTTTTAAGCAATTTTAAGCAACTAACGATGGTAGCTTAAACGATATTGAACTGTAACTACAGTTATATTAAATTTTGTTTTTAATGCAAATAAATTGTTCACCCTATCTTAGAGGCAGCATCTGCATTGCAAATCCACTGTGACAGTGATTGGTAAGCGATATTGCCGGGATAATAAATAATTACCCAAAGTTCTTTCACCACTGACTTACTTTCTCTGAATATTATCACCGCCTTCAATCAGCGCAGGTTCTCCCTCAACCTCTACATGCTGCGTGACTTTCCTAACCACTTTTCGCCGTGTTACAATACGAATCGATCCATCTGGGAGGGTTTCCTTAAACTGCTCTACTGTCTCTGTCGTGTCATCGTTGTCGTCTGGTTGTGATGGTGGTGCTGAATGTACTTGGGTGAAACCCTCTGTTACGATGATGAAATGGACACATAGATAATGAAATACATTGTAGGTGATAATGACTAATGATAATAATCTAATGTGCTAAATATCTAATTTATATAAAATTACAATGTATCTTGAATAACTAATGACTTGAATAAATAAATATAGAAGATAAAATGTCTGTGATGAATTAAAAATATAAACATATAATTCAATAATTGCAGAGTTTGTATATTCATCAAGTAACAAATGCATAAATAACATTCTTAAGTTCTTATGCATACAATGCTGATACTGTAAATAATTAGTGAAATATATTGGGATATTGTTAATAGACTACCATATCGTGATTGACGGTTTTTTACTTACATGTAAGTCTGGTCTAGGCTTGGAGTTTGGCCTACGTCTAGCCTAGGCTTTATGAATTTTACCTCAGGCTATGATAATAGCCGGTGCCAAAAATGTTAATAGGCAGGGACAGTGCCGGCCACCGCCGTAAAATGACACCCATCAATTAAGCATTTTAAAAACGGGTCATAAATTAGTAAAAATTGAATTGATCTGTGTCTCATTTGAACATTATAAATTGATTTTTTTGAAATTAGCAAATTCAAATGTTTATTGAATTTTGAGTGTTTTTTTTTTTTAGGTTTCAGCACAGACATCATATCTTTAGGACTTATCAACTTACCGGCTTGCAGAACTGGTTCTTGGCCTGGTTCTCCTTGCTCTGCTATTGGCTCATTCTCTTCAATGTCAAAAGGAACACTTTCAACATTTTCATTTGTTTCTAGAGAAAAAAAAAACCAATGCAATAAGACTCATGGATGAATTTAAATTCTTGGAAAGTGAACTACCAATGATTGCCAATTCTCAGCAAGAACTATATGGATGCAAATTATGAATGATTATATAACATTTAAAATCACTCAACAATGGTATGAAGATATTATTTCAATCTGACAAAATAAGCAAAAATGTATGAAATTTTACAAATTTAATGATTTTTAAAGCAGTAATCAAAGAATGACATACAATGGCTTATTTCTATGGTTATCTAGAAAGGAAAAAAGAAGAAACAGAAATGAAAGAAAAGGAAGAAAGAAATCCAAGTAAATCCATCTCTTAAAAACTTAAAACATCCAAACACAACATATATTTAGTCAGCTAAACTTGATGGTAGCCACTGTTTGTGATGTTCTTACTGGGTACATACCAATTACTGTACCATCAAAGCAGAGGAATAACTCCAAAACAAGGTTAAGGAAAATAAAACATGATGATGAAGATGATATAATTATGATGATGATGATTATGATGATGATGATGATGATGATGATTATGCATTATACCGTTCAGGCTGTCAGATAAAAAAAGTTATTTACTAATCGGTGCTGAATTAAGGATAAGAAAGTTGGTAGAGGAAAATACAAAAACAAACCTAGAGGAATACAATAAAAAAAAAAAATAAAAAAAAAATTGACAAAATTAATAAAATAAAATAAATTACAAAGATTCAATAGCGATATAACACATAAACATATATGTTCTTTGTTGGAATATAAGTATCCACAACCACAACAACAGCGACAACAATAATCTAGCATAACATTGCACAACTCCACTTATATAGAGATCTTATTGGGAGGTGCAGATAATTATTATCCCTTGCAATTTGATACATAAACAGACATGCACAATGTCTGACCTTCTCCCCTCCCTAGAGAGTATTCCTTGTCATGCGGATAAAGCCGGGCACTTACTACGCCTGACGCGATTCTATGAAGAAGGCAACGCGAGGACGAACGCACAACAGATCCTTTTTAATGACTGCTACAGACAGCGTCATGCACAGAGAGCGGTTGGGATTGTGAGTTCCCGACTTAATTTTGTACTGGTCCGATTTCATTCACTTCCTATCAATTCCCATTTATACTACTAAGGACATAGGACAATGCACAGTTCCTTATCTAGGAGTCTAACATGTGGGGTTTGGGTGGAGCAGTCAAAAAGTTAGGTGGTGTGCAACTGCCTGGAAGGGGAAATACAACTAGTGTCAGACAGAAAGCTCACTTGAAGACCTTACAGTTGTACAAAACACTTCCACATTAACAAAATAAATACTACTACTACTACTACTACTACTACTACTACTACTACTACTAATAATAATAATAAAAAGTAAATTTTTACATAAGTATATAAACAAATTGCACAAATGACACTACAGACACCAGGACAAAATAGTAGGGAAACAGATGATGTGTCATTAGATCCATTCAATATCCTATCATGAAGTCAATAAATGCAATAAACTAAAGGAACATGAAAAATTGTATGCAAAATGGTGAGGAACGATTTAGAGATATCTACACATGTTAAAACTTGTCTTTAGCCTAGAAATAAAAAAAGACAAATTGGGTAATTATATCTTAACAGGGAATCTATCTAAATCTATACGTGTCTTTAAAGTGTATATAAAATATAAAGGAGATGAATAAACTCTAGTTCTAGTTTGAATATGAGCTAGGCCTATATTTAGATGATGATCATTCATAAATTGTAGTGGGGAAGAGGAGGGTGTGGCGGCATGCTTTTGTACATAAAGTACCAGTACACATGTGTGCTGAAACATGTACAGTAATAGGGGAGGGAGGGTGATGAAGTACTCACTACATGAACCAGAGCATTCTGCAGATAAGAAAATAGCAAGCTACACAGAATCATAACCAAAAGGATAAACCTACAAGAGGAACCATGTACATTACTCATACAAGTGCAAGAATGGGAATCCAGGTGGCATGCACTAGCCAATCATAAGCTAGTATATACCTGCGTATATGAAAGCCTCATCATGATTGGTAATCTTAATCTCTGGGGTCATAGGGACTTCATTCAAATTGTCTGAACATAGGTCAGAGGTAGAAAAGAAGAAAAAAAGACATACACATGTAATTTCATTCATTTTTTCATTGCAAAACAAAAATAAAAATCAAAGCTGAAATTAAAGAGCATTAGTATAGTATAGAAACAGAAGCATAGATCTGAAAAAAAAATAAACATAATTATATACAATATTGCATATCATTTGCATAATACAAAACACATGTGCTTTTAAGCAGATATGTAGATACATAGAGATAAAAATAGCTTGCTTAAAGGGGAAAACTCATCTCCTACCATTATTATCATGCCCATTAAGATATGGTTTCTGGAAGACATCTTGATCACAAGAGGGCGCTGTATCAGGAGGTGGTGTGCAGTGAACATCAGGGGTTAAGTCTACAGTACACAGAAACATAAATTCAAATAAAAATAGGAAACAATGCATGCATTGGGTTGCTAATACAAAGACAAATTTAAGAACAAAGATTTTTATTCACAAACTTAGGATACAAAAATAAATACGGCATAAACAAGGCAGTTTTTGTGTAGTCACAAACAAATTACTAAAGGGTTATCAGAAGTTTGCTTTTGTCTTTGTTATTCATTTTTATTTTGTTTAATAACATAAATATTCTTCATTTAATGTAATTAAATCACAAATTATCATAATTGTAATAATTATTATAGATATTATTGCAGGTCCTTCTCTGATTAAATATTTCTCCAATTAAACATACTTTTCAGCAGCCCTGGATGAACACCATTTTCTATATTTTATAATTAGTTTTCTGTTAAAGACCATGGATATGTCTTGCAAAGCACAGGATGTGTCTGTATATTGAATCACATGTTAAAACACAGCCAATAAGGGACTGCATAGCAATACAAGATTTTATAATTTAATTTTTGAATGTGATTGGTTCATACAGATCACATGACTATTCAGAACTGCTTAACACAGGTTACAGATTAGTACTGAGGGTAACAGTTAACATGCAAATGTGTAAATACACATTTATATAGCAAGTGTTTTTAATGCCAAGTTATGCTTTAGTAGTAATTAAATTACTGAACACCTCAACAAAGGAGCAGTAACAAGAACACAACATTAAAAAAAACAAACAAACATAAATTGACCAGGATAGGAGGAAATCAAAAATATAGTATAGAATAGATAAGACAAGATTTCCAAGTTTAGGATTTGTTTGATCAAATGAGGAACGCAGATTTTTGAAACATAGATTAGTATAAATTCCCACTTTCTTCCACTTAAAATCAACTGCTTCCAATGGTTGGTAGTTGCTTATCATTACCGTCCTATATTGCACCAAAATGTGTTGACCGATTATTTAAGGAGCAGGATAAATAAATATATATATATATATACTGTCTCTTATACACATCTAGATGTGTATAAGAGACAGGTAGAAAACCTACACAATACAACATCTCTTGGAGGAAAAAGCCTATTGTAGCCGGTGAAGAGCAAAGCATGAAGGGATATCCATGTTGAACCACAAGCATAATTTTCTGGCTATAATATTTTAGTCTACAATGATGCTTACATTTTTCTTTGTTTACAATTAATGTAATCTATATAGTTAATGATCTCAAGATAAATTACAAGCCTTCACTAAGCTTCCATCAGAGGAGATGAACACCAAAGCACCTGCTTACATGACATGAAACATTATGGCTGCCGATGCAATGAATCTCTAGACCAATCTTATTCTGATTTTTTTTTTTCAACTCTCACTGCTGATGTTACATCAATCCATGAAAACCATTTCTGAACATGATTCCTAATGAGCAGCTCAACCCAAAATGTTTGACAAACCTAATGTTGATATTTTGCCACCTGGTGCTGCTCCAAACTCCAATTTATACTCCCGAATAAACTGATCAATAGCATCCTGCTCAGATTTAGTCAGCTCTTCTGTTGCTTTAAGGAAGGGATACTTAAGTCAGGCATACAGTGTCAGAATTGTCTTTCAGATCAGACAATGAATGTATGCTTAATTTATATGTTATCTGATCACAAACAAATAATGTCTTTCCTGAAATAAGTAAGACAATGCTTAACTTATCAGATAATCTAATCAAACATTTTATTTTGACAGATAAAAACTAAGTGTACGTTGTTAATACTTGTGAGGAAAGTCCTGGCATTTCCAAGGAGTAATTCTGTGAATACAGGACTTAATGGCAGGCATCTGAAAAATCTGACTCATTTCCATATTGACACAATCAAAGTTTACATAAACAACAGCTGACAAGCACACAAAAATATAACATTGTCTCTATCACCTAAGTGTTCTAAAACACCATAAACATTGTACTAGCAAAAAAAAAATCCATTTGTACCAAGAATAAAACCAAAACATACCAAGTATCATTAGTTAAAGTATTAATTTTATGTTTAAAAACCAATAAAATCTATACATTTAAGAGAAACTGTCTCTAAAATAAACAATAAAATTAAATATATTAATTAATTTATTTGAATATTTAACTTATATGTTTGAATTAATTTGTATTTTAAAAATTAAATTATTAACATTGAATTGAACAATCAACAGGTTCAAATGTTGTTATAGGCTGACAACTTAATAATAGTTGTTTAGTATAAATTCTAGAATATTCATAGAATATTTGGCCAATCAGCAAACACTAAACTGTTTTGATTTGTGTCTCATAATCCTTTTAAATAAACAATTCAATATCTTAATTGCCTTTTTTGAAAATTTTCTGATTTTAGCACAGACAGTTTATCTTTAAAGTATGTATATTATTAGTTAAATATTAAAATATATATAATAAATGGATACTGAATATTATAATGAAAACATGCTTTGACTTCTGAAGTTACAATTCCAAGCAATATGAAAGAAATCAAAAAAAATTCATCCAATGCTTACTCTCATTTATAATGTTTAAGGAAATATAATTCCAAATTTCATATGATATTATATTTAGCAATGCAGTGACCATGTATTTTAAATTAATATTAAGAGAGTAAAACTATTCAATTATGAATTATTTCTGTATTTCTTAGCTTGGATAAAAAAAAAAATGATGGTTCCTGGAAACCAAGATGTACAGTGTTGTTATCAAACCATGTGATCAAACCAGGTTAGTGCAGGATAAAAAAATATATAATGCACGCCATGTTTAGTGAGGGTGGTCCACCAAGAAAGTTTTCAAGGAACACATTTATAGTCATTTTAACAGGAATGAGGAACCCAGGGACCTAGAATATTTTAAGAACACTAACCAGGACTCTAGGATGTTATAGATATTGCAACCAGGACCTTCGTAACTCAGGGACCTAGCACTTTGCAGGAACTCAACCAGGGCCCTAGGATGTTGTAGATACTGCAACCAGGACCCTGGTTAATCAGGATCCTAGAATCTTGCAAGAATTCAACTAGGACCCTGGATGTTATAGGGACTGCAACAAGGACCCTGGGACTTGGAAGGAGCTATCATCTTGCAGGAACTAACCCAGGACTATGAAATATTAAGCATTATATCAATAAACATACAAATAAAATTTTTGCAAAAAGCTATTTCTTAGCTCTTATCATATTGGTTAATTGGTCATTGATCTTTGGAAGAACTTATAATTTAAAATGATTATAGTGCAATTCACTTTACTGATGACAGATGTTTACAACATTTAATATTAAATTCCACCATGCATTATCCTGGGCTGTGCAATGAAATGGATATATAACCATGCAAAGTATTGACCTCCGAAGAAAACACAAGTAGTGTATACTTGATAGCATACATTTTTAAGAGAGGTATGAAATGACCTTTAACCTTGAAAATAAAGGTAACCATAACAATACTCTAGTACCATCTTGGGATGAATCCTGTACGTGCAACAACACCAGGGCATAGTACACAACCCCAACCTTCCCACACGTGTAGTGTGTGCACTTTACACATAAATTACATGATGAATTAGTTGCCCATGCCATAGATATATACGTATATACATAGAAAGTGCGATCCCAAAGCGTGTGCAATATCGAAGGTAAAACAAGTTGTTTAGCATCAAACCTTCTTGTATTACGGGGTTTAGAACTGTGGACTTATTAGATGGCGTGGGGTCTGAGGGAGTGTCTGAGGGTATGTCGTCAACAAACGCTGCCATTTCTGCTGCAATCTCATCCTCGCTCATTCTTTCAAGTACTATTAAAATGGACATAAAGTAAACATAAAATATAAACAAAAAATGAAATGAAAATAAAATGTATACTTTTGCTGTAGATACATATCATTATTCTAAAGCACTTATTAAAAACAATTGTACAAAAACTCTCAATTAAAATAAACATTTTATAACCCGAGTGCATTTCCATCAGGGGGTACAGTTGACTTTCACTGCGAGTAGGAATTTACAACAAAATGCGCTCTTTAATTTCTCTGTGAGTATACCACCCACATGGGGGCAGTATTCAACTTCAGTTTGAGTTTTTACCACGTAAGTCATAAGGACAGTGTTAAATATCACTGTGATATCATCACTTGAGCCAATTTTGTGAGTATTTGATCACAAGAGGGGGCGCAATTCATGATTCACCCTCAATTTGTATAAACTCACCTGTTTTGTTGTCTCCGTCTGTGTATTTACTGAAATCCCTATTCAACAAATCCTTCATCTCATCCTCATCACCGGCACTCAACTGATTTAGGTCAATGTTTAGATTTACTTCAGCACTGTTTGAATCAAGTGTGTCCTCCTCGACAGCTGCACCTCCATTTTCCATACCAGGTACCTCATTAAATTCAGTTGATAGGAGAGCATCTTCTTCTATATTTACAACACATAATTTTTAATGAACTATTAAAATTAATGTCTAATTACAAGATATATAAGCTGCACAATATTCTTTTATGTATGTTATTACATAACATAATGTATGTTAATGAATACTGTTACTCTGGAGGGGAAAAAAGCGGAGAATTGTCTCCAGGCGTACTGCCGACTTTACTATCAGTGGTGCGGCCGTAGTGCCGCTACCATGGAACCCAAGGGTCTCAGCTCCAATTCCTTTATTATTAAAGACTAGTAGGACCATAAAGGCTGGCTCTGACTGCATTGTACGACAGTTGGCCAACGAATCAAACTCCGTCTGATGACTTTCGATAGCAGTCTGAATGGATTGTCATTAAGATCCATTACGTGCATATTGTGGTGTTGCATTCTCCATGAAACCGCATTGGCCGACAACCGAAGTGCACAGTGATTACCCAGCTTAAGAGGTAAGTAAGTTTGTGCATGCAGTTTCTTTTATCATCTTAACTTCACCTAAACGATTTAGTATTAAACTCAATACAAGCAATTATTATCCCATAAAGATAGACATCTTTACCCGTTCCACAAAATCTATGTTGTTGGCGACCTACCTGACTTGGCAATTTCGTTCATAGCATTAGTCAGCTGATCCATCTCTTCTTCGGTCATCACATGTTTCTCCTGAGAGGCACCAATACTGACATCGAAATTGAGAGCTTCGTCCACTGGTTCCTAATAAAGCAAAAGGTTAAAAATTGAAAATGTATAAACATAAAAGTTGATAAATTTTAATTAAAAAAAAAAAATAGATTGTAATTTGTGGCATGTTCCCATCAAACATGGACAAACTATCAAGTAACATTTGAAGAAAATCAATAAATAATGTTCCAATTATAATGGACTATCTATCTTCTGACAAAACCTTTAACATCTGAAAACTACAACTAATAGTTTTTCAATAATTTTTAACATATATGCATTATTCTTAAATTTATTACTAATGCATGTTGTGACTATATGTGCAATTATGTCTGAACCATGCAATCTGTGGATAGACAATGAAACTTAAAGCTGTTTTTCTTAGCTGTGTTTATATTGATACTTCAAAATCAATTGCTCATTTCAAATTAATGTTTAAATAATTTCCTACTTTGTCTGAGTCTCATGGCAACACGTCACAAATATTATAATTATTATTAGATATTAAATCTATGTATTTTATTTATTATTATACTTATTCTGATTCAAATTTAATCAATATGAAAGAATATGTTATCAAACGAAAAAATTTTGAAGAGAAAAATAATAAATTGGTGCACAATATAAATCAATTTTATGAAATATAAATGTGATTTTAAAGCTAAATAGCTGCCGTGAATAAACATACAAATCATAATCTACAAATGACAATCAAAGAGAGTAAGAGAATGAGCAACAAATAAAATATTAGATACATATATATATATATATATATATATATATATATATATATATATATATATATGTATATATATAGAGAAAATATACATACATGTGTCTGCATGTATAGTAATTCCATTGTATACACACTATTCTATAGTTAATTATTGACAATAAAATCAACACAACAGAAGAAAAAAACAGTGGCCTACAAATCTCTTCATAAATGAAAAAAAAAACAAACAAAAAAACTTCTCACTGTTCTCCCATCTCACAAACACTCCCTTCACACATAACTGCATCTCATTTCATAACTTTTAGTCAACTGTAAGCATTAAATTTTTTTTTACTGAAAGCCAACTGAAACTACCAGCATTTTCACAAACACGGATGAGTTGTGAAAACCAAACAAAGCAGGGGTGGAAAAAGGGTAAAATAATAATTTTAGAGGTTATAATAAGTATAGATGGGGGCTGGGAAGGGGTCATTCACTTTTAATGAGCACAGAATATGAGTAGTATTAGACATTTTGGAGGATTGGGGATTTTTTTAATGATTTTACAAGATGAATGATCTAAAAATAATTTATTTGAAGAATGATGAATGTAAGAGAAAATAAAATTAAGTGAAGAATATAAAGATATAAAGAATGTTTCAGAGAACAACCTGCAAAAGTAAAGATAAAATATCATTAATATTATTTACAACTGAGTTAAATTAATATTATTATTTTTATAATAATGGTAAGCAAACAAAACATTTTTGTATGAATCTTAGTAAAAAATGTCCTTTTATTTATGTGTTTTTTTAGCAAAGGCATACAAGTTTGAATATCTATCCAGACAATAAGAAATAAAATAATAAAGAATAATGATAATATATTATTATGGTCATGGTATTAAATTAACATATTAATATAATTATTTTCAAACATATCAATGAAGACCCAGATAATATTATATCAATAACAATATAAATAACAACAATACTGACAATAAAAATAATAATAATAATAATAATAATAATAATAATAATAATAATAATAATAATATGAAATAAAAATAAGAGTATTAAAAGGCAGATAAAATTAGAATACACAATTAAAAGAAAACAAAAATCATGCAAACCATCAAACTATCCAGGAAAACTGAAAGAGCAAAAATATTAAATGTATAATAAATATCAAAAAATTAATATCACTATGTTGGGAATATAACAGTGTAAACTGCTGGCATGTAAATATTTTTTAGGAAGAGGTGAAAACACTTTCCATATCAAAAATACTAATACATATATTCTACTGTGTCTGACAGCAAACAGTGTAAGTAACCACAGCAGCCTAGCAAGTGGTGGACACTTGACTTACATACGATGAATTAAGTAAAATAAAGCACGAAGAATTGTACAACTCGATAGGTTGTGATATCTGGAAGTAAAAAATATATTACTAAAAAAAATGAAAAGAATGAATTTGACATTTTTCCTTCGTTTCATACATAAATGTTATCTGGTAACATTTCTTTTAAAAGAAACCTATTTTATTAATTGCCTTTAAATTTTATTATATAAACAACAATTTTTAATGTTAAATATCATTTTCAATATTATTGTAATCAAGCATTATTTTTATGCCTAACTATGATGTCATCAACATCAAAAGCATTCTTCTGTACACCTATTTATGTTTAAAATTAATAATTTATCAAAAGAGCACCATGATATAAAACAGCTACTTATTTAAGAGGTCAAGTTAATTTTCCTTATTAATATATTTATACTTTATAAATTATACTTTATAAATTACAATGATTACATTGGTTTGATAATAAAAATAATTAATGGACAAATAATTGAATTTATTATATACTTGTCTTCTATAAAATTATTGAGGAGATTATTTTTATTAAAAAACCCTAATTATTATATTAATTATTAAAAGCTTTGATTATTACAAGCATCTAATGAAGGTGAGTAAATGGAAAATGGGATGACTTAAAGAAATGTCCATACACAATACAACATCCTCAAAATTTCTTTAAAAGCAAGTGTATACATATATTTGTTACACCATGAATAAAATGAATCAGAAAATGACTGCTATGATTTACAATTCCAAGAAAAAAAACATTATAAAACCAAACCATATAAATAAAAATACATGATTACAAAACTACATAACTGTGAAACATCTAACAGGCAAACCTGACTTAAAATAAGCAAGACTATTTTAGTAAGATGGCAGCATTTGTAGCAAAAATATATAAAAAATGATAGGAAAGGTAATATTGACTAGCAAGTTCTTAGCTTCAGCCTCAAGACAAGGGTGGATACATCTGTAGGTGGGAGAGTACGTGCTGTGCAGGAGTTGCGTGTCAACATGCTAGGCTGAATCTGTTACCTCGCCAACATATTGAGATACGCCATGTAACTCAGAATAAAGATCGTCTTGCTTTGTTTCACTTTTAAACACCTGTTGAACCAATAAAATACATTATATATATATATATCTGTCTCTTATACACATCTAGATGTGTATAAGAGACAGGGGTCATTCACTAACAATTAAATATTTAATATTACTTGGTATTTTCAATATTGCACAAGAATTTTAAATGCATACTAGCTCGAAAAACTATCTTAAAAATTCACAAAATGAATTAAATGCTTTCAACTAATAATTAGAATTAGAAGCCAATTAATGAATGTTGAAATTATAACACTTATTTAGTGTTGGAATATACCATTGAACTCCTGCTAGCACATTTAAGGATTTTTGTAGCATGTCTGTAAATCATTGATTGTATACAGTACCTTATGAAGAATTTACAATGTTATCTGTTACATGTTATACATATTTTTAAAAAGACACATATCCACACCAAACTATTTCTAATGATACAAAAGTTGAAAAGAGATAGTTAAAGAAGCATTAAATCTAAAAAGCTAAGACAATACATTGTTAAATGTAAAAGATAATGAGAATATGAAGAAAAGAAAGAAGACTTTCACCAGACAACACCGATACAAAAGGTTTGAATCTTTGGCATTGAAATACCTCCTGCATAGGTGAATCATCTATTGAGCGCACTCTCTCGCTGATAGACCTCTTGTAAACTTTACGACTCCCTTTGGAATTTGTGGAGGATGAAGGTGTTGTGGTTTCTTGCAAAGAAACTGCTCGTTTCAGACTAGAAACACTTTTAGAGGAACTTGCTTTTGATTTCTTGCTAGATTTCACACTTTTGGATGTCTGAGAGACGGTGTTGAAGGAATAGAAACTGCTGATACGACCCTCGGATTCATTGTAAGCATGTAGGTCTCTGTGTTTTCTCCTGACATGCGTAAGATCTCTAGTTAGAATTGCATCTGGTGTTTCTGGGGAAGTCAGTTCTGAACCTCCAACGGCACCAACAATTTCTGTCCCTGATTCCAACTCTCTTGAATGACATGTATTTTCTACTGATGTCTGTTCTTGTGATTCTTTTTTTATTTCAATACAGCTGGATTCATGTGACTTTTTTACAGAAGTTGATGACAAACTTTGCTCAGTTTCAATTGAAAACTGTGTCTGCCGATTAAATGATGAAGAAGCGAGTTCAGCGGTCCTTAGTGTTTGCTCATTATCAGTGGTGGTAATACTTTCAACAAAGCTTGAAGATTCACTTTGACTTTGTAAGATGACAACTTCTCCAAGTTTCGTCTCTCCCGAATCTGCATATACTGCTGGCATGCATTCTGAGTTAGTAAAACCACATGCAGATGTTATTTCTTCAGAGGTTAGTCTTACCTGAACATTGTAGTGTGAATAGTCAGTTTCATCTTCTTGCTTATCTTCAACTTTATTATCACTGTCAGTTGTTGAAACAGGACCAGGTGTTTCCGGCAAATGATGAGTATCACAAGTGTCAATGTCATCTTTTGGTTCATCAAGGTGTGAGAGCCCTTCAAATTCTACTTCAGGAGGTCCTGTTAAATGATCGGCTTCACAAAATTTATCCTCAACTTTCTCTGGGTCATCTCGATGCAAGAATAAATGTGCTTCTTGTTCGCTCAAAATGGGTTCAGCTCCTGCACTTTCTTCAACAGCCTCTACTTGATTCCTGGATGGTTCAGCCAAGGACTGATCATAATAATCTTGTTCTGTTGGGCCATTAAAGAATTCTTTTGTTTTTTCAGATGATTCCATTGATATTTCAATGCTACTAACAGCAGATAATGATTCTGTAAGGACATGTATTTGCTGTACTGGTTGTCGGGTGGAATCTTGAGAAAACTTTGGCCAATTTCCAGACAGTACAAGAGGACTTTCACCTTCGGTGTTACTACTGTCACCAAATGTTTCTGGAGTGTCTGGCAATTCTGAAATTTCTGGAGTTTCAGGATCTTTAGATGAGTTAATTTCATCTGCTATTTCTAAGTCTGCAGGAGGACTTGGTGTTAACTGTACATCAACTGCCTGATCCTGAATATTGGATGATGTTGGTATGTTGATTTCTTTGGTTTCTGTGTGCATGTCAAACTCTGTTCCAACTTCAATACAAGTACCTTCAGTTGGGTTTACCTCATGTCTGTCACTATCCATCTCAGACAATTCTGAAGCAATGTCTTTCTCCAACAATTCTGAAGTATAATCCTTATCAGATGCATATTCTTTGACTTCTACATTAGTGACAATATCACATTCAAATTGAGATTCCTCCTTAACCTTCCACACATCTTGCTGTTGACTAACTGATGGTTCAATCTGGTAAGCCTCCTCTTTTTCCTCATCACTACCTTTAATCATTGTTGATGTAATTTCTGTTAATGCTGATGCCTCAATACTTCCTGAGTCTTGTTCTTTCATTTCTTGATGTTCTGATACCTTGACTGTAGCACCTGTATTTTGATCACATGTTGTCTCTTCCCCTTGTAGCACATTTAATGTGACTGGTGTGTATTTAGTGGTCTCTTCTGTTTGCTCTTGCTTATCTGGATCTTCAAATTCTGAAACTAAAATTTTAACTTCTCCTTGATCACATAAAGTATCATCCACCTGTGGCAATGCTGATGCTGTCTCTTTGTTTTGTTTTACTATTGGTTTTAATTCTGCAACTAGTGGGTCTTCAGCAGCATCACATGGATATTCCTCAGATATCTGGGTTTTATATTGTGTATCCTGATCGCATGTTGACTCATCTCCCTGCAGCACCGATGATGCCATCTCTATAACTGGTGGGACCTCAGGAGAATCAACGAATAGCTCTTGCTCTTCTGCATCTTGATAACATTTCGTATCAAACTCCTGAGGCATTGTTGATGTCATTTCTGTTACTGATGCATCTACAGAAGCATCAACTGATGGTTCATGCTCATAGGAATGTACATCAGTAACGAGGATATTACCTTCTCCACCTTGAACACATGTTGTCTCATTCCCTTGAAGTATTGTTGATCTAACTTCTGTGGCTGGTGAATATTTAGGGGAATTAAACAATGGTTCCTGTTGATCTGGCTGTTTTTCTAATACTTCATCCAGACCACATCCTATCTCATTCTCAGTTCTCTCAAGTGATAGTTCATGCTCATCTGTTTCTTGATCTTTAACTAGGTCTTCATTAGTCTTGTGTATTAATGGATGTTGCTCTTCTGAAGGTTGAATGTCTTTTTGGATCTCAATTTTTCTATCACATGGCATGTCATCATCATGCTCTAACTCTGATGTAATTTCTGCTAATGAGGATTCCTCTTGGTCATCCAAATCAGATATTGCCCCAACATTCTGAGTGCTGCTGATAAATTCCTTTAATCCCAATGTGGATGAACAAGTACGAAAAGAGTCATCACCTTCGTCTGAAACTTTTTCCAATGTTGCATCCTCCGGATATTCAACACTATATTCTCCCTCTATAATTGTGACTTCCTCTTGTGTTAGCTTCATATGACTTGTCTGAACATCAAAGCTCTCTCTTTTATCACTTTCTGATGCTAAATCCTCCACAGGGGTTGGAGGCTGGTATACATCATACATTTTCAGACACTCAAGCTCTGGGAAAATGTGGGTCGATTTGTCAGTGAGTTCTATGATTTCTGGAGTTGTTGGCGATCCTGACACATCGTTTTGATGTTCTTCTTGTGTACTTTGGTTATTTCTGTCAGTATCACTTTCACTCGAGTCATGCCAAGGTTCTAAACCTTCTTCTGTAACACCTGCATTTTCTTCCATTTGTATCTCTTCTTTACAATCACCTGTTGTAGTGTAGTCCTTCTCATGTATCTAAAGGGGAAAAATTAGATGTTGTTATTATTCTAACAGTAATCAAATTTACAAAAGCCAAGACACAGCCAGGCTATGTCACAAGAAATCAATAAAATGTAAATTTGTTAAAAACTCAATTTTTATAAAATTACTTTTCAAATACTGTGAAAGTGGTAATTTTCGTGGTACATTAATTTTCGTGCTTTTCGGGTACAAAGGAGCAACCGTGAAAATAAAAACATCGCATAAATACATTCGCGCGAAAATTAAAACTCTTCAACATACTGTAAACACAAGCAACACCATGGCTCAAGTCTAAGTCATCATAGGTAGGGCTCAGGTAGGGCTCGGGTAGGCTAGATACTGTAATTATTTTCATATTACGTTCATTCATAAACAATGTTTTAAACACGTTTCTGTTTGAACCTGCTTCGATCAAAACAAACAATTTTTCGGTTCTCGAGGTCACGTGAGCAGCTTCACGAATGTCGCAACAAAACACACATGGTTGGTGGTGAACTGGTTGAAAAATGCTGTACGACGTCTGTTTCCCGTTGGCTAGTACCGTTATAGAAAGAATGTACTGCGCTATGCAGCGGTATTTAGATAAAAACTTAATTTGTGCTATAAAAGCACGAGTTTGTAATATTTTTTACTTGAATTTAATGGTAGAAAAGCACACGTCATCTGTCCATACATAAACTTTGTATCGCATGGTATTTCTCGGTTTGTTTACAAAACGTAGTGCATCCTGTTGCATGCTCGCAGAGTGGCTTGAGTAGTAATGACTTAGGCCTAGAATTACATACCAATATTTTTAGCTCAATACTGGCTGTTATTAGTCACTATAATAATAGAATGATTGATTGAATGATAGATAAATATACTCACAAAGTATTTTATTGTATTAGATTTCATTAAACTTAAACTAAACTGATTGTTGAAAATTAATACATCATGACAGTCTATTGAGAAATGGGGAATTCCCTAGCAAGAACAATACATTGTTTCATTGCAGATAGCCAGGACTATACACACATTTCAGTTGTTTGTTGTTTAATAATCGGGTGGATAAAGTTGAAATATCTTTATTGAACATTTGTAAATAATGTCAATGTTTCAAAATAATTAAAAACATTTTGGGAATGATTTGGAGCTTAAAAATAGGTGCTGCTTATACACAGGTGCGGCTTATACATCGGAAATATACGGTAGATAAAAAAATTGAAATTCGCGTAAATAACAATGCGTGAATATGGTGATAGGGTAGCAAACCGCAAAAATTTACACACGCAAAAATTACCAATTTTACAGTATGATTAAATATGTGTATGAATATGAATGGTATTAGTATGAATAACGTCATAGAAATGAAACGATTGATTTAGTTTTTTATGAATGAAATAAATGTTTACGTATATCAGGCTTACTGAACATGAACATGTTGAAAATTTTCTACAAATCATTACTATTCATTCAATAAGTTTTTTAAAAAAAGTAAGTTTATTAACTAACATACCTCTGTTTCTTCTGACTGTTCCAAGCTGATATTACCTTTGTCAATACTACTTTCAATCTTAACCTAAATGGACCACATGATAGGGAAAAAACAAGAAACATATTGGATGCAAAGCCATGGAATTCTAATCGCTGTACAAAAGCTAACATGCTTTGATAATGGTTATCCAAAATTGCTCTACAATTGAACAAAATTTAACAGTTGATAAATGTTACTACTTAGTAAGTTGCTCGAGTTAAAATGTTCATTAAAATATGTCAAAAATTAACATGCAACTTTACAACATGCTCAGAAATTAATTAAATGTACTAACACATAAATATACATGTAAATTTAAATGTTACTACTGGATATAAACAATTCTTAAAGTGACTAAAAATTACTTTACGTATGTTAAACAATGAATATCTAATCGGCTAACCAACTATTACATTGTTAGAAGTTTATAGTTAAAATTGTTTTTTGCTTATTACATTACCAACCTGTGTTTCTCTCCAAGTCATATACTCTCGTTGGGCATCCTAAAATAAAAAGATAATGTAATTAATATACAACCTTTTTGTTTTAATGTATTCTTTTCATTTTTGGTTTGTGCTAAAAACAAGAAGCAACATTGCCTGGTGACTTCTACTACAGTTGCTTCCTACATTGAATCTAGTGAAAAGCTGTGTTTTACAATATAAAAATACATACTCTAAATTACTACTAAACTCAAATGACAACTTGTAGATTATGATAATTAACTAATTATTTACAGTAACAATCAAATAATTTTTCTCATATGATTCTGGAGTTCTTGGGTATTCCTTATAAGCTATTCAAGCACCACTTCTTTAAAAGTCCCAAAACCTTTCAAGGTAAATTTATCAATAAAACTACATTAAAATCAAAATTAAGTAAATAATTTCAAAATTCAGACTGTAATTAATTGCCTGGTCTAAAGAGGATTATTGGCAATCTTGGGAAAAAACATTTAGTATCAATAATCTGTTAGTTTGTCAACAACACAAATTTCATGCAAACAATTTTAAACAGCAAAGTGTTTCTTACATGAAATATCTCTTCTATTAACTTCTGCAAATAAAAGCAAATGTGCATGGTTCAGTGTAAATAAAAAGAAAAAAAAAATTAAAGAAAATATTGGATGGATTGTACATAAATTGGAATACTATACTACATATTTCTAAATGTTAGTTTTTGAACTATTTTCGCTTAAAGCAAGGCTGGCTGTAGTGTGATAAAATGGTACAACAAATATCCTAAAACACAAAGTAAACAAAAGGCTGAACTAGCTATTGCTGCTTTATGGTGATTAAAAGCAGATATAATGCAACAGTGGTTTCTAAACCTAAAAAAATATAAATACATAATTGCAAAATTAACTGCATAAAAAATAAATATATAATTTAGAAGTGATTCATTATTTGGATCTAAAGAACAAGACAGGAGTGTACAAATCACAGTGACAACAATTATCAAGGTAAAGACATCTTCACAAAAAAAAAC
The DNA here is from genome assembly GCF_011630105.1 of Anneissia japonica. NCBI lineage: Eukaryota > Metazoa > Echinodermata > Crinoidea > Comatulida > Comatulidae > Anneissia > Anneissia japonica. The sequence goes on from NW_022751777.1 coordinate 234,122, forward strand.
CAGGGGATATAGACACAGTCATTTTTCATACCTCAGAAAAGCTCTCAACAACATCTGTGGAGAAATCCTCTGACACATCCAGTTGATCAGAAAAAGACTTAGAAACTTCCATATGAGACATGTCAACATCCCCCTGAGCCTCATCAATCTCTTTCTGGGTATCATCAACTTCCATGTGAAAGTCGTCAACCTTTTCTTGAGATTGGGGCTTAATACTTTGACTGTCTAATTCCTCTCTGTAGGATGTGGACCCATCAGTATGAGTAGATATTGTTTCACCAATATCAACAGATTTCTCATATTCTTCTGTGTGAGATATTTCGCATGTATATTTTTGGTGTTTCATCTCTTTTTCAGATTCATTATCATTTTCATTTAAACTTTGGAAAGTCAGTTGTTCGATACTCAAAGAGCTAACTGCTTCAGACCTACTCTCTGTTGTGCTAACTGTTGATGTATCATCAGACTGTGTAAGCTGTACATCACTTAGTGTTTTTGATTCTGTGTCAACTGAAATTGTTTTTAATGTCTGAATCTTGACCTCAACACCAATCAAATCCTGATCAGCTGATTTCACCTCTTCACGACATTCGTCTACTTCAAATAATTCACCACCACCATCACAAGGTTTAACATGGCTAGGATGTTGGTCAATGGCAGGGTTAGAAAGTTCATCACCGAGTTCTATTTTTGGTGCATCTATCACTTCATCGACTAACTCATGCTCACTAGTTAAGCTATCAATATCAACAGATACCTTTTTCCCCTTTTCATGACATTCATCTACTTGAAGTAATTCATCACCATCATCAAAAGGTTCAACATGGCCAGGATGTTGGTCAATGGCAGGGTTAGGGAGTTCATCACAAACTCCTATTTTTGGTGCATCTATCACTTCATTAGCTAACTCATGCTCACTAGATAAGCTTTCTATATCTGATAAGTGAACTTCCTCACTTTGATCCTGCATTATAGCAGAGAGATTCACTAATGCTTCAGTATGGGAAACAGCATTACTCTCATTGTTATCTTCTATGTAGTCAGTGTTTATAACTTTCACAGTCTCAATTCTTTGCTCAGTGACATCTTCAATAACCACTTCATCTAAAACATACGTCTGTCCTTCATTAGCCTCATATTCATGAGTGTCATCATCTGAAAAGGTCTCCAAACACTTAGCAAAGTCTGAAATTCTTGTTGTCTTCTCTTGGGAAATGTGTTCAAAATCTGGCACTCCTTTTTCACTTACATTTTCTATCATCTGCTCTTTTTCAATTTCATCCTTAGTTATCAAAATTTCAGCATCAACAGTATCATTCATCCCCACTTTAATACCACTTTCCTCTTGCTCAAAAATTTGATCTTCTCTCTTAACTGTGTCTGGGTATTGTTTATCCTCAAGATTTGGCAAATCAACTTCATCCTGACAAACAGCTTCAATAACACTCTCTGTCACTAATTCATCCTCTGGTTTTTGTTCAACTATCTTGTTATTTTCAACAACCTCTTCTTCAACTACTACAGCTTCAACTTCCTTTTCAACAGCTACAAAACCAACTTCTTCAGAGTTAAGATATTGTTCATTATTAGATTTCTCAACATCGTCTTCAAATGATACAGCTTTATGCTCCTCTTCAAAAATTCTGTCATCAACTTTGTCAGATTCTTTTTCAACACCAATTAGAGCATTAATCTCACCGCTTACATTTTCAACCTCTTCATTCTCATGATACTGATTTTCAGATTCAACAAATTCCTCTTGAACATCTACAGCAGCCTCCTCTTTTTCTACCACTACATAATCAACTTCTTCAGGATACTGATCTTTCTTAGAATCTAAATTCTCTTCAACAGCTGCACCAACAACCTCTTTTTTGGCAATTTCATCCTCAACATCTTCACATTCTAGATACTCATCTTGTTCAGATTCCACAAACACATGTTCAACAGATGTAGCATCAACCTCCTTTTCAACTGTTTCATCATCAAGCTCTCCAGATTCTGGATACTGATCATCCTCGGATTTCATTAACTCTTCAACAACTGCATTATTAACCTCCTTTTCAAAAGTTACACTGTCAACCTCTACTGATTCTGGATATTGATCTTGTTCAGATTCCACAGACACTTGTTCAACAGATGTAGCATCAATTTCTTTTCCATCTGTTACATCATCAACATCCCCTGACTCTGGATATTTATCATCCTCAGATTTCACGAACTCCTCTTCAACAACTGCATCATCAACCTCCTTTTCAACAGTTACACTATCAATCTCATCTAATTCTGGATATTGCTCTTGTTCAGATTCCACAAACACTTGTTCAACAGATGTAGCATCAATTTCTTGTTTAACTGTTACATCAACCTCTTCTGATTCTGGATATTGATCATCCTCTGATTTCATAAACTCTTCTACAACAACTATAGCATCAACCTCCTTTTCAATAGTTACACTCTCAACCTCTTTACATTCTGGATATTGATCTTGTTTAGATTCCATAAACACTTGTTCAACAGATGTACCATCAATTTCTTCTGATTCTGGATATTGATCATCAAATTTCATGAACTCTTCTTCAACAGCTGCAGCATCAAGCTCCTTTTCAACAGTTGCATCTGCAACCTCTTTACATTCTGGATATTGATCTTGTTCAGATTCCACAAACACCTGTTCAGCAGATGTACCATCAATTTCTTTTTCACCTGTTATATTATCATCCTCTCCTGATTCTAGATGTTGATCATCCTTAGATTTCAATAATTCTTCTTCAACAACTGCATCATCAACCTCCTTTTCAACTGTTACATTCTTAACCTCTTCACATTCTGGATAATCATCTTGTTCAGATTCCACAAACACCTGTTTAACAGATGTAGCATCAATTTCTTTTTCAACTGTTACATCATCAGCCTCTTCTGATTCCGGATATTGAATATCCGCACATTTAATGAACTCTTCTTCGCCAACAACCTCCTTTTCAACAGTTACGTCCACAATGTCTTCACATGCAGGATACTGATCTTGTTCAAATTCCACTAACAGCTGTTCAACAGATGTAGCATCCCTTTCTTTTTCATCTGTTATATCATCAACCTCTCCTGATTCTAGATGTTTATGATCCTTACATTTCATTAATTCTTCTTCAACAGCTGCAGCATCAATCTTCCTTTCAACAGTTACATTCTCAACCTCTTCACTTTCTGGATATTGATCTTGCTCAGATTCAACAAAAACTTGTTCAACAGTTGTAGCATCAATTTCTTGTTTACCTGCTATATCATCAACCTCTGATGATTCTAGATGTTGATAATCCTTAGATTTCAATAATTCTTCTTCAACAACTGCAGCATCAACCTCCTTTTCACCTGTTACATCCATAACCTCTTCACATTCTGGATAATGATCTTGTTCAGATTCCACAAACACCTTTTCAACAGATGTAGCATCAATTTCTTTTTCACCTGTTATATTATCATCCTCTCCTGATTCTAGATGTGGATCATCCTTAGATTTAAATAATTCTTCTTCATCAACTGCAGCATCAACCTCCTTTTCAACCGTTACATCCTTAACCTCTTCACATTCTGGATAATCATCTTGTTCAGATTCCACAAACACCTGTTTAACAGATGTAGCATCAATTTCTTTTTCAACTGTTACATCATCAGTCTCTTCTGATTCCGGATATTGAATATCCTCACATTTTATGAACTCTTCTTCGTCAACAACCTCTTTTTCAACAGTTACGTCCACAATGTCTTCACATGCAGGATACTGATCTTGTTCAGATTCCACTAACAGCTGTTCAACACTTTCTTTTTCATCTGTTATATCATCAACCTCTCCTGATTCTAGATGTTTATGATCCTTACATTTCATTAATTCTTCTTCAACAGCTGCAGCATCAACCTTCCTTTCAACAGTTACATTCTTAACCTCTTCACTTTCTGGATATTGATCTTGCTCAGATTCAACAAAAACTTGTTCAACAGTTGTAGCATCAATTTCTTGTTTACCTGCTATATCATCAACCTCTGATGATTCTAGATGTTGATCATCCTTAGATTTCAATAATTCTTCTTCAACAACTGCAGCATCAACCTCCTTTTCAACCGTTACATCCATAACCTCTTCACACTCTGGATAATGATCTTGTTCAGATTCCACAAACACCTGTTTAACAGATGTAGCATCAATTTCTTTTTCAACTGTTACATCATCAGCCTCTTCTAATTCCGGATATTGAATATCCTCACATTTTATGAACTCTTCTTCGTCAACAACCTCCTTTTCAACAGTTACATCCACAATGTCTTCACATGCAGGATACTGATTTTGGTCAGATTCCACTAACACCTGTTCGACAAATGTAGCAGATGTGTATAAGAGACAGCATCTTGTTCAGATTCCACAAACACATGTTCAACAGATGTAGCATCAACCTCCTTTTCAACTGTTTCATCATCAAGCTCTCCAGATTCTGGATACTGATCATCCTCGGATTTCATTAACTCTTCAACAACTGCATTATTAACCTCCTTTTCAAAAGTTACACTGTCAACCTCTACTGATTCTGGATATTGATCTTGTTCAGATTCCACAGACACTTGTTCAACAGATGTAGCATCAATTTCTTTTCCAACTGTTACATCAACATCCCCCGACTCCTGTCTCTTATACACATCTAGATGTGTATAAGAGACAGATCAATATCAACAGATACCTTTTTCCCCTTTTCATGACATTCATCTACTTGAAGTAATTCATCACCATCATCAAAAGGTTCAACATGGCCAGGATGTTGGTCAATGGCAGGGTTAGGGAGTTCATCACAAACTCCTATTTTTGGTGCATCTATCACTTCATCAGCTAACTCATGCTCACTAGTTAAGCTTTCTATATCTGATAAGTGAACTTCCTCACTTTGATCCTGCATTATAGCAGAGAGATTCACTAATGCTTCAGTATGGGATATCCTCACATTTTATGAACTCTTCTTCGTCAACAACCTCCTTTTCAACAGTTACATCCACAATGTCTTCACATGCAGGATACTGATTTTGTTCAGATTCCACTAACACCTGCTCGACAAATGTAGCATCAATTTCATTTTCATCTGTTATATCATCAACCTCTCCTGATCCTAGATGTTTATGATCCTCATATTTCAATAATTCTTCTTCAACAGCTGCAGTTCTTTCAACAGTTACATCCTCAACCTGTGCACTTTCTGGATATTGATCTTGCTCAGATTCAACAAAAACTTGTTCAAAAGTTGTAGCATCAATTTCTTTTTCACCTGTTATATCATCAACCTCTGATGATTCTAGATGTTGATCATCCTTAGATTTCAATAATTCTTCTTCAACAACTGCAGCATCAACCTCTTTTTCAACCGTTACATCTATAACCTCTTCACATTCTGGATAATGATCTTGTTCAGATTCCACAAACACCTGTTTAACAGATGTAGCATGCATTTCTTTTTTAACTGTTACATCATCAACCGCTCCTGATTCTGGACATTGATCATCCTCAAATTTCATGAACCCCACTTCATCATCAACCTCCTTTTCAATAGTTACATCCACTAACAGCTGTTCAACAGCTTTAGCATCAACCTCTTTTTTAACTGTGACATTATCAACATGACTTGATTCAGGATATAGATCATCCTCAGATTCCATGAACTCTTTTTCAACAACTGCATCATCAACCTCTTTTTCAACAGTTACACTCTTAATCTCTTCTGTTTCTGGATATTGATCTTGTTCTGATTCCACAAACACTTGTTCAACAAATGTAGCACTTTCTTGTTCAACTGTTACATTATCAACCTCTCCTGATTCTGGATATTGATCATCCTCATATTTCATGAACTGCTCTTCAACTGCAACATCAACCTCTTTTTCAACAGTTACATCCTCAACCTCTTCACATTCTGGATACTGATCTTGTTCAGATTCCATGAACACAAATTTAGCATCAATTTCTTTATCAACTGCTACATCATCAACCTTTCCTCCTGATTCTGGATGTTGATCATCCTCAGATTTCATGAACCCTTCTTTAACAACTACATCAACAACCACAAAATCTTCTTTCTCAACTGCAGTATGAATCTCCTTTACACCAGTTACACCATCTATCCCCTCAGATTCTGGATATTGATCCCACTCAGATTGTATAAACTCTTCTTCAACACCTACAGCATCAAACTCCTTTTCAGCAGATATATCATCAATCTCTTTAGGATACCGATCCTTCTCAGATTCCAAAAATTCTTCTTCATTAGCTGAGGCATCAACATCACTTTCAACAGTAAAAACATTAGCCTCTTCAGACTCAGCATATTCATCTTTTTCAAATTCCAAAAACTCTTTCTCAACAACTGTAGCATCAACCTTCTTTACAATAGTCACATCATGAATCTCTTTAGATTCTGGATATTCAAGTTTTTCAACAGTTTCATCAACATCAATTTTAGCATCATCCTCACTTTTTTTTATTTCCTCGTATACAGCACTATCAACTTCCACTGACTCGGGGTACTGTTCTAAATCCTGATTAGGCAATTCATCTTGTGCCTGAGAAACCATATTGATAATAGGTTCTTTTATATCAACAGCCTGGTCATCTATGGAAGGGTGCTCATCTTTAATGGAAGTTCTATCAGTAGCTACATCAGAATTGTCACCTTCCACTGATTCCAGCTGCAGTTCTAGGTCACTATTTTCAATACCAATTTTTGTGATAGTCTGTGTCACACATTCATCTGTATCTCTAACTTCATGATCGACTGATTCAGAGACATGCTTCATGATTGGCAATATATTTCCATCGTCATCTGTCATGGAACTCTCAATGAAGCTTTCCTTCTTGATATTAATATTAGACTTAGCAACATTCTCTTTAAAACTATCTGAGGTAATATCACTTTCAAAGGTTCTTACATCACTTTCAGAAATAGATTTATGAGAAAACTTGGAAATATTAGTTTGTGACGCCACTAAAAAGTGTTCTGTTGTTGTTTGAACTTTGCTGGTTTCTCCAACTGTGCAGATAGATTCTTCAGACTGATCTGTTCTTTGGCCTTCATATGCTTCAGGGGATAGAATTGCAAGCTCAACTTCTTTACTATCACTAGATTTTGTTTCCTGTCTTTCTTCAAAGCCTACATTGGAACTGATGGCACTTTCTTTGGTCTTTGTCATTAAAGGAATTTCAGAATTTTCAATCGTTTGAGTAGAAATTCGCTCATCAGAATCACATTTAAAATCTGAAGTAGCCTGAAAATCCGACCTTACAATAGTAGTTTCTGAATATTCTATTTTTTCAGTTGAAATTCGTTTGTTAGTCAGAATATCTTTTGTAGCCTGAATATCATCCTGAGTTTTCTGCTCTGGCTCAATCTCTTTATGAGGAATGTCCTCCCCTTTTATAGTCATACCATCATCAGTTCCAACAGAGTAGTCTTGATTTTTAACATCAGTGACTTCTGCAGAAGCTGAACTTGCAATATCTATTTTATCTTCTGGGCTAGAGAGAGCCATTGGGCCAGCACGAAAAACAGAATTAACATTTTCATCAACTGAGCTTTGCTTTGCAATGATAGACTCTTCAATAACATGTCTTTTTCTCATATCAACTAATGGACTTTTTGGTGATGCCTCCTCAGGTTTAGAGGCAATCATTTGCTCTTCAAATGTACAAGCCTCTTTAACTAGACTTTGCTTATAAACAATTGAGCTTCCAATATTTTCAGCCTGAGCATTTTCAGAACCTCTAACTTCTGTTTCTTTGCAACTATCTATTGGAGCAGCAACTGTGTCTACATCTTTGTCTAAGGATGTTGGTTTTGAGGTAGAAGAAACCAAATTCCTATAATCATCAATTGTGTCTTGCTGGGGCATCATAACATGTGTAACTACTTCCATTTGTTTCCCATCAACTTGTTGTGGTGTCAACTCTTTTGTATCTGCTTTTATCTCTTCCTCTTTTCTACTGATTAAAACCTCATCCAAGACTGTTTCTTCTGTTGAGCTTAACAAAACTTTTGAAGCACTTTCAACATCATCATTAGCAAAGGATTTCCTAGCAGCAACAGTTGGATTAATTTGTCGAGTTGAAACAGAATCCAATTTTTTTACCTTTGGTAACTTAGGTTTAATTTTCTTGCCAGAACGATCAACGTCTTCCAATTTGGGTTCAAATAGTGCTTTCAGTTTACCAACATTAGGCCTAGAAAAAGACATAGGATAGGGCTCTTTCACTTCAGCATCCTCTAACACCACTTTGCTTTCATCCACAAATAATTCTGCTTTTCCAGAACCAAGCCTGTTAATTGAAGCCTCATCTTCTGGGCTAGACAAGGGAGTTGGACGGAATGCTGCACTAATACTTTCATCAATTGACTGCTGTTTAACTGTAATCTCCTCCTCAACAGCTTTTCCTTTTTTCAAAAAGTCTTTTTGCCAACATGGGCTAAAATCCTTGGGGGCATCTTCCTCTACTTTTGTCACTGAAGCAAAATCAGATTGATCTTTAAGGTTTATCTTACTAAATTTATGATCCTGGCCATCGCCTTCTGATTCAAATTGAGGAATATCTTCAACATCCTCAAGTGTTGACTGATCTTCAACATCCTCAACCGTTGACTCAGAGCGGCCATCAGCAGAATGTGGCTCTGAACTAACAATAGACACAGTTCTGTCTTCTCTAGAGCAACTAACAGAGGTATCTTCAGAATAATCAACAGACCATGCACTTTCACTATATTCAGATCTCAAATTGGTAGTCTCTCTATTAAAATTCTCATTCTCAAAATCTATTTGGATTCTTTTCTCACCAGGTTGTTTCTTTGTCATTGAGCTCACAATTTCTTTGTCTTCTTTCTCAAATTTCTCTGACACATCTTGCACAACATCATCAGAACTAACTGACTTTGTAAATGAGTGTGATGTTGGTGAATAATCATGTGATAGATCCTCATGTTTTAACTGTTCTGGTGATAATTGTCTGTCACTGGGAGACCTATTGGACTCCTTATAAGATTCTTTTTCAATTGGGGACCGATACTCTTGAGCAGCCTTTTCCTCTCCTGGAGAAGGCAGGTCTAAGGCCAAATTGTGTTCCTGCCTTATTGATGCAGTAAAATCAGATTCGTTTTTGCTTGGGAAGTCCTGCACTTTTTCTGATCTGACCATCTGTGTCTTAAAGGATTCCTGATTCTTTTGTCCACAAAAGCAGCATCGAAGAAATGAATTATTTATGTGTTAACAACCCACATCAATATAAAAAAAATTGGATTGGTTACAAACAGCAGTTATTGGTTATTAACAACAGTTATTCATATCATAAAAACATTAGTTTTCAAGTTTAAACTTTCATAAAATGTGTTACGATTCAGAAGAAACAGCCAGTTGTTAATGCTTATATTTACACGCTTTGTACAATTAACCACATATTAAATGGTTATCAAAGATGTTAAAAAAAAAAAAAACCTTTAATCAAAGTTAGAACTGCCCAATAACTTACATGTCTAACCATTTCTGCCAGACCAAAGGACCAACAGCTTGTTTACATTTTGCTATTAATATTGTATTGTATCATTTTGTGTTTTGATTTGATTTGAAAATGTTCATACCTCGGCAATAACTATTTCTGAAGACTTTGGTTCTTCTTGCTGATCAGTTTCTAATATTTCTTCCTAAAAAAAAAATCAAATATTAATAATATAATAACCATTTTAGGCAAAGTTGACTATAATGGAACTTTTCAGAGTTTCAATTAAAATAACTACTAACCAATCACTAACCAATCAACACAGGGCCAGGAAAACACATGTGTTATCTGACAAACACATGCATGTATGAGTTTATTTTTGCGAGACCTTTGCAACAACATCCAAATTTCGGGGCTTAGCGGAAACGTCCACTATGTTTGTTTGGGTTGGAAGCTAAAACGCAAGGATAACCTCTTTTGGCGGCCCGTTGGGCGGAGGTAGAAATCGTTGCCACCCATAAGATACAAACAAGTAGGCATAAAGAAATTAAAAAAATAATATAAGACACAAAAGCACAGAATCGCATGACCGGACTCTGATTAGTGATAAAGTTTCCATCATTAGCCGAAAAAGAAGAGCACTGTGTACGCCTGGATTTACTTAGCTAAAGAGTGTGTACTGTGTATTTGCCTCACTTTTGCTACGCGAGCACTCTATCTTGTATTTCTAGTACCTTTGCCATATGCATATTGAATGTCACTCACCTCCTGTGCTTCTACAACTGTCTCAAACTCTGGTTCAAAAACCATTTCTTGTCTCTCTTCTTCATGTTTTTCCCAAATTTCTTCTTTGATTTCCTGAAGAAATGCATAATATAGTCATAATACAAGGTGACACGAGAATTTTTTTTTTTTGTTTGCTATTATGAATTACTAATTCATTATGACCATGCACAATATCATCACATTACCTCCACCACCATCATAATACAATCAAGGTTATTCATTTGCAAAAATTAAAATAACTTACTTCATATATTTCTGCAGGTGTCATTTCATCAAGCTCATCAATCTGCTCCTATAAAAGAAAACATGAATATGTTAAGAGCTGCAGTATGTTATTTTATTTTAATTCCTTATTTAACTTTCTTCTGCTGTTGTAAAGTCTATTGAGACTTTTGTAAAATGTACTAAGCGTGACACTATCATTTTCATTATTTGTAGGTTACAGCAGTATGATACATGTAACAATCTTGTTATCGCTAGATCAACTTACAGGAGCATAGGGTTCTGTCAGTGCCTCTTGCATGTCACGATCGGTGTACAGTTCATCCTATAAAAATGACAACAAAATTTGTTCATAAAAAAAATAATTTAGGCATTGGTTACTACATCACTTCTTTTTAGATGTTCAAACTACTTACGGCTTACAGTTTCACAGCTATAATACTTACTTAAAATAAAATATAGATTTATCAGACCAAGCAAAATTTGTGAAAAGAACTGTTATCATTACTGTATTGTAATAGTAGACATGCTTTCTATAGGGATTATTATGTTGTACAATGGTGGACTATAAAATAAATGACCTTTGGCCTCATAGAGTTTGTGTAGTACCTGAGTATCTAAAGCATGCTTTGGTTTAGAATCCTCTTGGAGCAGCTTCTGTTCAGTAGCCTCCTAAAATTTAAATGGCATTATTTATGAATGGTATAAAATGACACAGGAATAACAAATATTCTGTATATATTATAACAAGTTGAACTCTGTTCTCATACAATACAAATAATATTTCACAAATTGCCTTGGGAAAAACATTGGATTTATATAAAACATCACAACAGTTTAAAAACATCTGAGCTAACTGATAAATATTCATGTTTATACAAAGCAGTATATATCTGCAATCTGCGTCATAATTTTGTATAACTAACAAGGCTACACAACTATTTTTATCTGTTATGAAAGATACAAAAATGTTATAATGATAATCACTAAAAATTGGAACCATTCAAGTATTGTATTATGATAAGTTTTTTAAAAAAGGAAATAATATTGTTATAGTGGGATTTTAATAAGTGAAGATACTTGTTATCATGTCACAATATTTTAAAATAAATTGTTCATTTAAACTAAGCTGCTAATAGTCTTGTAAGATTAGGCTAAAGTTCAAAGTCTGCATAAGTAGGCTAACGATCAGAAATGTAAATACCTGCGAGAGGGCAGCATCACGATTTAAGTCCGTCTCAGTCACCTCCTCCTGCTTTGAATGTTAGTAAATGGAAGAAAGAAAGAATGGATAGGCAGAGAAAGAGAGAGAGACGATGAATATTCATTAGAATTACAGACCCATAGAAAACCAGAGATGGAAGAATGTGTGATTGAAGCTACTAAACAAAAACTAATTACTTTTAAACTTAATTACATTTATCAGGCAAGGGTATTGGTCCAATTCTGCTATGAAATTTTTGGTTACATTGAGCAAACATACGGCATGGATTACATAAACTTCAAGAATTTTAAATATGGGAGGAAATACAAATATAAAGAAATATAAGAAAAACTAGATTAAATAAAGAGGCAAACAGATTTAATTTTGTTTTACTGTACATCCTTGTCCAACAGCAAGTCTCATTACTAATGGGTTGGAATAGATGCTTTGTGAACTAAGCATAAGGATCAGACAATAGAGGTAATGGATATGAACCAAGGAGCCTGGGATTGAAAGGACTGGTCCCTAACCAACATTCATAATTTGAATTTCTATTAGCCAAAAAGTGTAAAAGTTTTAATTAAATAATAAACACTAATTTAAGGATCAGATTAAATCACTCAAAATAAATTAGTCTAATAAAAAAGTTCAATCTTTAATTTCATATCAATTAATCCATAATAAAAGAGATTAAAAATGATACATCCATTCATTTTCAAATAATTGCATTCTGTAGTTTTTAATGATTACAAAAATAACACTAAGTCTACGAAAATGTTGCAAATTATAAAGGTGCCAACATGCATGGCCACATCTAAAGGTGGAAACATCTACAAAAAAATTGATTCAATTTGAGAAATTTGTGTTTAGAAATTAGTTGATGAGCCAGTTTGGACAACATGTTACAAAATGCAATATTTATGCGAAGATATGTTTAGTCATAAGTAACTTCAGTATTTAGAATTAGTCTTATTTATAGCATTTTATGACATTCACATTAAACACTTCAATTACAAACTGATAATTTGAGGTTTTCAAAGATTTAAACCAAGACTCTTCGTAGGAATTGAACCCAGGAACCTGGGATAGGGAGGTAAACACCTTCAATTCAAACCACAGCCACATCCTCCAAAATGTACGGCTATATTTTGAACAGTCAATTTCAATAAAATTTCTGAAATAGTCCATTATTATTTTTGTTATTGGTGAAACATGGTAACACCAGATACAGGAGCAGGAGCATGCAATCAGGAAAACCACAAATATCATTCTACTTCTACTACACATAGCTACAACTATACTACCAGCTAACAGAGGAATGAAATCATAAAAAAATAAAAATAAAAAAATAAAGAAATACTGGGAGAGCAAGAGGAAAACGAGAGTAGAAAATGAAGTTGATTTAATTGAAAATGTGATAGCTGATTGAACAATAGGAAAAGATTTGGAATACAGATTAACATTATATTAAGTTGCAAAAGCTAAAGGTAGATTTTTGATAAAATGAATATTGATAAAAAATATATAAAACTAAGAATTGCAAAAGCAAGATGTTAAGAATATGGGTATGAGGTAACCCAAGAAGATAATAGAAGCATATTACTATATTGTGTGTAATATGTAGAATGTTTATAAATATCTTTAATGGTGTGAAATGGTAAATAAATAAACAAAAACATAATTTACAACAGAGAGGATGAAAAGGAAATATGTAGAACATAGAGAATATAAGATAAATCACAAACCAACTTGTATCGAGAAAGATGCAGATAAGTTAAAATCAAATAAAAGTCACTGATCTTGGCAAAAGTTAGTTTATGCCAGAAAAATGGATGTGCAGCACACAAAATGTAAAAAAAAAATCTTGGTGAGAAAAAAATTGTACAACACAAAAATATTAATCTATTAATCACAAACTGAATATAAATTAATATAAATGAAAAGAAATGTAAAACATGATTTAAAAAATTGTTTTCATGTTTTTATGAATGGTACTAGAGGGAACTAGAGGGAAGGGGAAGGAATGGCAAATGGGTGGATAATAATGCTGGTATTTTCTGTTGTACTGTATAACTGATCACACTTCTACCTACAGCCTCATACTCTTCACTTTTGCTCAAAATCAGAGCCAAATTCAACACAACGTGAACTTTATCAACAACTGCGAAAAACCTCCACTACTCCGAGAACCACTTCATCAGTTCACACAACATGCTAATTAAAAAATCTTGTTAATTACAATTAAGGTTCATTAGCATGAAGGAATTCGGTCATTATCTCAGCTCCAACTGACAGATAACCAAACAAGATACGACACATTACTTCACTACATCAACACTAAAAATAAAACAAATGTTTTTAGAGAGTAATGATTTTCACATAAATAACACAACATGCTAGACTATTAAGAAGACTAAGACACAATCAGAATTGGATTGTCAATTGAGTGGAAGAAGGGGTTGGTCATTACCCCATTCATGATGTCATCTTGTGCAGCAGCTTCATTTTCTTCTGTAAATTTATCTAAAAACAAAGGAAACAAATAAAAATCTTAATTATCAAGACACCATATAAGAAAATTAATATTACCCAGTATATTAAAGATACATACAAATTTAGAAAATCCTTTAAAAATCATTAAATTACTCATTTTAAGATAAAAAACTTAACTTCAAATAAGATATGTATCAAAATCATTAGGTTATCACTTATTTACAAAATTAACTATTAAAATCATAAAATTCATAACTAGTCAATTTTAGAATAAGAATAGAAGGATTGGTATTATAATGAATTGATATGGAAAATATTTTGTTGCATATAAATAAATAAAGTAAATAAACTATTGAATTTTAGTGTTAAAACAATATAAGAAATTACTCACTTGTTTCCTCTTCTGGTGAACTCCTTTCCTTCTCTTCCTCTTGCTCAATTGTGACATCAAGTGAGATGAATTCACCCAAACATTCATCAGCAATCTCACCTCGTCCAATTGCTTGCAATGCAGCCTCCAATTTTTCACCTAAAATATACAAAAATATTTTAATATTTTCATCTGGCCCATTCTTCCTGGTTTATTATCGATTAAAACGCTATAACAAAAATTGTTCTCTTTAGAATAGTTAGTTAGGAAGGGACACAAAAAGAGAAGCTTGTATCAATAGAGGGGTAATGTAGCGACAAACAAGACGTTTGTTGGTTGTAGAGAGACTGACAAGACCCTCCTTTATTATGTGGGTGACAGAGAGAAGAATTGTCTCATGTTGGTCTTTGGGAACATAACAGACATATATACATATATCAAAGTACAGTATATTATACTTTAAATTCATTAGGAACATTTGTGTTTAGAACTTACATGTTGCTTCAGGTCCACTCTTCTCTGACCAATTATGAAGCATGACGAATGCCTGCTCAGAAATTACATCGTTCTCATTCTCAATTGTCTGGAGGTCTTTCTCTAACACCTTGAGTTCTCTGCCAAGCCTTTGCCAATCTGTGCCTATCCTTTTAGCAACATCCATTAGTCTAAGCTCTGCTCTCATATGTGAACTTGTTGGGCCTTTTGTAAAAACATTGCATTAAGTTAGAAGATTGTATTTTGTAACAATATTCTCCAGGCATATTCATTGCAATGTTCAGACCTTTATTAAAACTTAGTCGGTAGTTCAACCAGGCCAGCTGATCAGTAGGGCCATCTTGACAACAAACAAACAAGACATTTTGGGTTTTTCAGTGCAAAACACCAAGGATAACCCTTGAATGCCCAAAGACTTTCCCAGTGTGCCTTAATGGTGGTGAACTGGCTAATAACTATGCAATTTTAAGCTACAATTTCAACATACATACTGTACAATGGTTTATGTAAGTTATATATAATATTTCCAAATTATTTTTTCAATTAATTTTTTTATTGTAACTTACTCATGACTGGGTCTTGTAAGAATGAATACTTTTTCCTCTCTGCTATTGAAGCAAAATTTAAATTTTTTGCAGCGGCCTCCTAAAAAACACATATTGTGAAAATGAATTTTGATGCAACAATATTAAACAATACAATAAAAAAATAATAGATGAATACATTTTATAATCTAAATAAACACAATGTTTTGACAAAAGGTTTTATCTATGCTTTTGCAAACACAATACATAACAGTACGCAAACAATTAATCACTGGTGTAACCTACCAGGTTTCAGTGAAAAACATTTACTTTATATTGTGATAAGACATAAAAAATGCACACATATATATTGGCATGGAACCAATTGTAAAGCACACAAAACAATTTATTAGTATTAGTTATTAACACAAATTAGTTTTTTGTTGTTGGTTAAATATATTAATATGTTCATTGCCACTTATTGGAATGACAATAGCTTTTTTAAATCAATATATTTACACAATCTTTTTTCTTTCTCTTCAAATAGTTTAAATGTTTATCAATTTACAGATATGATGATATTGACTTAATGATGCCAAGCAAATATGATGTAAAGCTACAATGCTGTAATGATTTTTTCCTATTACTTATAAATAAGGATGTATGCTAACAGAAAACATAAATCTGTAGTTAAGTGTAAAGTGAAATAACTGGTAAACAATTTATTAGGATTTTAAAACAGATTAATAATTTGTATTAACTTCAATCATAATATGCATTTCAAATATTATAATGGTTTTGTATTAAAATGATAATGATTTTTTTTATTTCCATTTCCAGTACAACATATTTTACCAGAAATACATTTGAGTAGCATAATCCAATATAGTCAGGGGCGGATCCAGAGATGTCCAACAGGAGGGGCCGAAAGGGGGTGGGAAGGCGATCGAGACAACACTATTCTGGGGGCCCGGGGGCATGCCTCCGCAAAATCTTTGTATTCTAGACACCCAAAAATAACATTTGAGGCTTTTTGGACTATCATTTTTTTCTTTTTCTTTTTTTCCCCCTTTTTTTACTTCCAAAAAGGGGGGTGGGGGGGGCAGGTCGGCCCCCCTCCCCCCACAAATCCGCCCTTGATATTATTATAGAGTTTTATGCACTGTTTTTCAAATAGTGCTAGAATGTAATGAAAGGAAATAATAATATTGGCTTAGAAGAAAAAAGCACAATCAATGCACACTTGCACTGCATTAACTTTGAACTGTTGCTTATAAAACAATTTGTATTAGTACAGCAGTAGACAAAATATTAAACAACATTTACACAATTATAACAAAAAGTGTTATATAACTTCACTGGTGGTATAAAGTATGTGAGATTCACACAAGTGCAAATTGAAATAAATAATAAAGGCATTAAAGCAACTGAATAAAAACAATGAGAATCTGGGCATTATAACTGACACTCAATGAATAAAAAAAAACTTTAAAAATACATCTTGAAGGAAACTGAAATAAACTAATTTGTAATACTGAGAAAAAGTGGTGGATAAACACACTGACTAACAGAGGAAATGATTTGTGAATGGACTATGGAAGGTCCACATAATTGTGTATACTACCAGTTTAAAATTTTAAAACAAGGATACCTCCTTGCATGGGCCTTCTTGCTCAAAATTAACATTTTGTAATTCCATGCTATATCGACAGATACTGGCACATAATAACTGCTCATATAATGATGATAAAGTCAGCGTATTAAATTTTAGAAAAAATGTAGTTGAAATTCTACATGGTGATGTATACGGTGATACAATTATTTTACAGATATAACTATGATACTTCTGTATACACAAGGACACAGCTAACAAATAGGAATATATAAATAATGAAAGTAACTTGTAACAACTGGGAGTACAGTATATGGTATAAGTAAAAGCTGGTATTGTCTGTATCACTATATTTTACTGACACAATGCTACCAAAGTGTACCACATGAATTCTGTGTTTTACCTGATTTAAAAGGAACTCATCACTCTCATCAACCTGAGTGATGGTGTAGATGTTTCGCTGTCATTACACAAAAAAATGAAATAAACAATTTAAATATCAAAAAAATTGTAGAAAAGCCAACTCCAGTTTTTTCTGTAAAAATAAACTTCAGTACAGTCTGCCAGTGAGAAATTAAGTTACAATTAAACTAATATTATTTTTATTTAGTTATTGACGAGTCTTGATGAAAGTGGTGGGAATGTTGTAATGATGAAATAAATATTAACACTATGAAAATATAAATAACAATCTATAGTACAAACAAATAAATGTGGTACTGGTCATTTGAAGAGCACAAATCAGTGGTGGATCCAGGAATTTATAATAGAGGGGGCTCAGGGAGGGACTTTCACAGATAGAGGGTGGGTGTACCACCTCAGGACCACCATGGGTGGAGATGAGGTAAGAACATTTATGATTATGTCACATCTAGATGGCCGGAAATGGCACTCTAAGACTTTAAAAATTTGATAATAATTTATTCTTTTTATATCCATTTTTTAAATTTTTCAAAATTTAGATGGAGCCAGGGCCAGCTGTGCCCTCTTTGAATCTGTCACTGCAAATGGATGTTTATACAAGGGCATACCTGTGATAAAACTCCTAGTTGCTCCTTCTGTTAAGCGGACAAAAGTACCAAAGAAAGGAAATGATTATACATTAGACAAAATAGAGACAACATCCTAAATCAACAAACAAAACTATCACATCAATGAGATAACAGAAACAAATTTTCCCATCCTTCTGGTATAACATACAATTCTGCCACAAACTGATTGAAAACTGATAGCTAGAGAACACAAAGCATTGGATTGCATAACTTCAACAAACACTCATTTCCTGTACAAACAATAAACAAAAAATATATACAAAGCTAACAATAAACACATACAATGCTAATAAATAAAAAAAAACAAACCCTGAATACATTTAGAATCCATTCCAATGATACACTCAAAATGTAATTGAAGAAAATTCTGAGATTACAATATCAAACTTAAAGGGAAAGAACTATATAACTAAAATGGAGCTACAAGACGTATCAGACAAGGGTCAAGCTGTTAGGTTTACTTGAGAAAAAAGAAAATTCTTCTAAGAGAATACATATAAGTAAATTAACTGAATTTGTATAAAATTTAATAATGGTAATACCTGCAGTTATAGAAAATCATAGCAGAACATAAAAACCATATCGATGTTATGACCAAACCATGAGCAAAAAGCAGGCCATATTGAATATTTAGAACTTAAACATCCTAATAATCACTTCAGGGTACAAACACAAACTATGAAATCGCAGCTCCGGTGTTTAGCACATAGTATTTGTCGGACACTATGTGCAACATGCAGATTGGCACTTGAAATGCATAATATTATAAATATATTTTAGGGTTTTTTTTCACAATCTGATAAAATAACCTCAAAATGGATTAAGGAAATAAACTAAATTTGAGAAAATATAAAGTTTCAATTGGATGCAATTTTATAATGACTATACTGTAATTATAAGGAAACTATAGAACATGTATAAATCATATCTGTGTTAATGACCATAAATCTGGAGCGAAAAGCAGACCATGTTAAATAAAGAACAACATTCCTAGCATTAAAGAGGCACAATTAGTGACGCCAAAAAAAAAAAAAACAGTGACAATACTCAATAAAATAAGATTCTAAAACTGATATTAAAATCATATCTAGGGGAAAATGCATTAGGGAGGCAGCACACATACACAATCCGGTATACTCATTCGCCTCAAACCATTACCTCTTCAAATAGCTCCCTCTGGATTTCATGGAGTAGAAAAAAATTGAGAATAAACACCCTTGAAAATATACCTTAGTGATCATTGGAATGGTTTACAAATTAAAACAGCAATTTATAAAAGAAAATAAGACGTTTTTAATATAATTATTTCAAGCACTAATTATGGAAACACAATTACACACCATTATTTAAAATAATTTCCTTAAATTAGGATAATAATTTCAGTCAAGATTATAGTGTGATGTTACCGTAAAAAAAATAGAGAGGCTTTGCATTCAAATTTGCAATATTGAATATACAAATTAGCACGATTGTAGCAAGAACGCAATGCCACGCACAACAGATCGTTTTTAATGACGATCCCTTCCGACTGCCAAAAACAGTCAGAAGACAGCGTGGAGTCGTCTAACGCTGAGAGGGAGAGGAGATAGATTCGTCGGTTGAAGATCATTCGACTATCGTTGGCGAAGTGCCCGGCTTAACCGACAAAAAAAAAAAAAAATCTGTGTACAGTTACACCCAGCTTTAGAATGCGCATTTGTTATATACAAACCCTCTCTAAGGATTCAGTTGCATATACATTTCTCCAGTTTGTAGTTATGAATATTCAACAGGGTTAACTCAAATTTCTCCTTAGTAGGTATAGGTATTTTGTGTTAGGAAATTTAGTAAACCAAACAACAAAAATTAACATAAAAACAAAAACACAAAACAATTGGTTAAAATGAAAAATGAATTTACCTCGCCCTTTTCCATTCTGTATTCCTGCATTAAGTAATTAGCAAAAAAAATGGTTACAAAAAATGGGTTAGTTTACTAGAATTTAATGAGCTACATATATGCCAACTACCACAACCATTTTGGTAGCCTACAAAATGGATGAATTAGAGAAATTATCTATCATACCCACAAGGCAATACTGTATGAACAAATAAGAAATAATTAAATATGTCAAAAGTTATTATTATTAATCTAAGTAATCTAGTAATCTACAATATTATTTAAATAATATAACAATAATGAAGCAGAATAAAATATCATTAGTACTTTAACAATAAAAATTATCACCATCCACACTGCGTCCATCTCCCACCACCATTAGCATTCAAAGACAGGAAGAGAACACTACTAGAGCCTAGCTATTGCTACAGTGCTGCTACTCCAAGTGGATGATGTGCAGTGGATGAAGGGCATAAGTGGAACACACACTATTATATTACATTAGCAGCACACTACCAATCACTTTAATTACTAAATTAATTAATCATTTAACATTATCATTTTTTCCCAATCATAAAACCACAGATGGGCAAAGTGTGGCCCGTCAGCTATTTTTTTGTAACCTGCTTCATTGAATAAAAAACCCTATGTTTGAGGCATGCCAATCAAAATTGGCTAGAAAACACCTTGTTTTTTACGGTCTGACACCAATCATATGTAAAAAGTAACATTAAAACTGAGAATAAAGTGGTGTAAAAGCAGTGCTTGGAGGTTTTTGGAAGCTCACTGGAAACATCAAGTTTGTGTGTGGCCCTCGGTGTTAAATCAAAAATTCACTTTGGCCCTCCGACCGATTTTTATGCCAACCAGTGGCCTGCATTAAACCAGTCCCAGCAATCAATCAAAACTGCTTTTTCTATATATTCAAGCTATAATTAAATAAGTGTGTTGTAATTTTTTTTCTATATTGTGTAATAATGAGGGGAAAGTGCATATTTGTGTTCTGGCTAAAGTTTCTATTCTCTTTTCAAGCAAGCAAATATCTTGAAATGCCAAATAAGTATATTGATAATAATAATAATTAATCTATTGACTGATCAGTCAATGCAAAAACCACATATTACAAATTAAAATATCACAAAATCCATAACGATATAAATAATAAAAGCAATACATTCACAACAAAATAGTACAACAGCAAATAATCAAATTTTGTAATAATGTGACGAATTCAAAGTGAGAGAAAAAGCCAAATAAACCAATTCATCTGAAAGACTCAAAGCTACTTTTAAGTGTAAATAAATTTTGCGAACATGCAAAAAATATGTTTCAAAGGTGATGATGAATTCTATGTGCGCAAGTATTGAAAGAAGTAAGATTCCTAAATCATATGCCTTAACTACTGTACTTGCAATGGAAAATGAAATCATCAATAGACCTGCCAAGGAAAGGGAAAGAAATGGCAAACCAAATGGATGGGGAGGGGGACACATGTCTTAACTACATTTGTTTGAAGGTCCCTTAGAGGTAAGACATTGTGAAGGTACAGGTCACTGTGTAGCTCTCCCACAAGTTCATTTGGCAGCCCAAGTTTATGCACTACAGTAAATAAAAAATGAACAAGACTTACACATACAGCAGAATACATACAGACAATAACACTTCCTAAATGCCTATCTTTAAACCTCTTGTCAATTAATCAATGTTTTTGATATGTTAATGTCATATAGTAATTGCTTAATTAATAATTAATATGCTGTGATTGCACTAGATAAGAATTTAATATGCAAATAAACTATGAAATTGTTGCAGGTAACTTGTTGCTTATTTAACTTAAGACATTTATTTTAGCTTTCGATGTCCAGCAGATTATGTGCTGCAGTTACGGTAGATTTCACTAAGGTGCACTATGTTACCCCATATAATTATTTAAACAAACTTTGATAGGTTTGGATTTCCTAATGTCATCATTTTATGTTTGTGTGCTGTTTGTATTTCAACAAAAATTTGATGTTTCTTTTGTGAAAAAGAGGATAGGAGGGGATGGGACAAGGAGAGGGGATGGAAAAGACGGTGGAGAAAAAGATGAAGTTTAGAATTTTTTGAATCAAGTAGTAAATTTGTACTACCCATTACCCTAAAAATTGTGCGTATAAACTAGACAATAAAAATAACAAACTAAGTTTATAAAGTCAATATTATCAAAATACAGTACACTCAACGTTAATAACAAATCTATTTTTTCAGATTTAGATCTTGAAGTGAAACAAAACATGTAGAAAATCAAAATATATACAGGCAGTAATTCCTTTCTACAACAAAAGCACAGTTGCACTAAAGGGGTTTAATCACTTCAGTTACTTTTTTATGCATTTTGATCAACAGAAGATGCCTAGTACATATTGTACAATGTAATGTTATTGAAATGCTATGGCAGTGAAATAACACCTTTTGAATTTATACTTTTGATAAAAATCAGAAATCCAATTCATGTATGAGGAATATTATGCCTGTATATATGTAAAAATTAACTGCTAGGTAATATAGAGGTATATACTAAAATAAGAGTAAGAGTATATAAAAGAATAATTTTCATACCAAATCAGCAACACACATAATTA
Organism: Anneissia japonica; assembly: GCF_011630105.1. Taxonomy (NCBI): domain Eukaryota; kingdom Metazoa; phylum Echinodermata; class Crinoidea; order Comatulida; family Comatulidae; genus Anneissia; species Anneissia japonica. Next base: position 256,887 of record NW_022751777.1, read on the forward strand.
TTCATGCTCTTAGAATTTGACGCATACCGTTACGCTTAAAAAAATTATAACTTAAAGTTGAAAAAATACTACATTTATAAAGACCTCAAACTCGAAAAGCGAGCAATATCAAATTTGCAAAACATTCAAACATTAGACAGAACATTCATACAATCTTGGGGTCAGGGTCAAAGTTCACAAACCTCTTCATCCTCACTGGACTCTGATTCCGATTCACTTTCTTTTTTGACCTTTTTTAGAAGGATGCAAAGGTTAAGAAGAAAGAGTTTACAATTTATTAGCTAAAAGATTAGACAATGGTTACAAGATAATTAGAAAAAGTAAGACAAAAAGTAATATCATCCTTTAACTCATGACCTTAAATTATGCAAATATATGCAGATATATTCAAGGACGGAGTAAAAGGATGAAATAATTAATCTGATCTATTAAAAAATAGATAAAAATATTTTTTTTTAAATATATATTTAGAGTAGAATTACTACTTAAAAATAAGATGAACTAAGCAGCCATTGTGCAAAGCAGTGTGTTAGCAGCCTAAAATTAACATATAAAAATGTTTGTATGAATCATTTGTGGTATGAAATATGCCCTCATGAGGTGAAATTGCTCAGGACTTCCACATTACCATGGTCCTTGTGAGGCATTGTTTGTGAATGTGGTTCAAATACAGAGGAGCTAGAACACTGGAGTGAATATTAATTTGGAAATTCAATATTCAAAAAAGCCTTATTTTATACATTTTTCGAAAACAATGTATAGAAAAAGTTTCATACTTGAATATTAAAGCGAGCATTCAGCTATACTGCCACAATGTGCCGCTTCTCCAGCCCGTCCCGGCACCATAATACGGGCGCCATAGCATAGTCATGTGACCACTTTGGGAGTGAAAACACACAAATGCTCTAGTATCCTTTAATAACTGTGTTCAAACCACATTTCGATGCTTCTTATTGATTTATTCAACTAAATGTATGTGTGAAGATGTATGAAATGATAATAACTCATTTATCATGTGCATCTAGTATTCTCAGATTCACTCTTTAGGAGAGAGTATCACTCACTCTAAAAAAAAAAAAAAAAAAAAAACCCTTAAAAATAAAAAATTTAACAATAATTATAACTATAAATAAACCAATAGTTATATTATTACATATAATAGTAAATATATATCAATAATTTATAAGTAAAAATGCAATACATTAATAAAAACAATAATAAATAATGACTATATAATAGTAAATAAATAAAAATAATAATATTAATAGCAACTAACACTAACAACAACTATATTATAATAATATAATAATAATATAATTTCTATATAATAATACAGATAACATTATTAAAAAAATAAATATGTAACAACAGCAGCAAAGGAAACTCAATGTTCCCAGTATTGCTGTAGCACTAGTTCTGTAGTCCATGTTTTCAAATCCCACATTGAAGTGTCGTAAAGTACATGGAAATCTACCAATTATCAAATCTACAATATTTTTTTAAATATTATAACTCTTGCTAACAACAAGCAAGAAAGCAAGCAAAGCTTATATATTTGTTTTCCATCAGAAATATTGTTCAGATTATTTTGATTAATACTAACTATACTAAGATTTCTAATACGTTAACTTGAAGTAGATTAGCAATTAATTATAGCGAATTAACAATATTATTTACATTAAAAACAAATACTACAAAATAATTTTAAGCTCTTACCTTGACGTATTCAGGCATTGTTACATTTAGGTTGCACATAGCTTTTTGTGGTGGCATTCCTTTTGTCACTTTCGGTTCACGCATGAAGGACAAACGACCACAAGCTTCTTGTGACTGATCACGTACACGTACAAAGAATGTCATACGATTGTCGTGGAAGGCGTGGAATGACATGTTTAGTTGGTCACCAGATTTCTGGACAGGCAGAAGGTTGCCCGCTAGTTCGATGTAAACTGGCCGGCCTTCCAAAACCTGGAACAGAATTTGGTTATGTTAGAATCAACAGACACAAAAACAAAAAAAAATGGAAAGGGGTTGGGATGGAAAGTCCAATACATATGCAAGATATGGTATAAATCCCATCATCATAAAAATTCTCCTCTTAACACATTGTACTTTGCAAAGCATGATTTTATATTCTAGTTATAATTATCATTGGCAAGATATTTACCATTATCACCGACAATTTTGACACTAAGATTCTCATTCATACATTTGTTTTTACATATTTTTTTTGTTCTTCTATCAGTACTTTTTTCACTGGTAAAGGTCACAGCCAATACCACAGTGATGGAGCAGTGGTATCTCGCCAGTAGACGTCAGGGTGAGGGGGAATTGCTACCCAGTTGAATACACATGGACCCCATCATCCAACGCCATGAAAAGGTTGTTAGACTAAGATTATTAATTTGTCATCCCAAAAAATAAATTGTGATTACCAATCCCTAATATTGCAGATATAAAGATTCTCCACTTTAACCCCACCAGAGATATTTTTCTGGAACAACTGAAGCTCTAAGAGGCCCTTGGTCAAAAACCCTTCCTTCTTGGACCCCCTGTGAGCAAATTTCTTGAGCCACCAATGTGATGAAGTGCTTAAAATCTTCATTTTACATTGCTTTGAAACTGCAGAGTAATGTGAATATAAATACCTACCTCAACTTCTTTGCTTCTTGCTACTTCAGTAAAATGTTCTTGATTTTCAAAGTGTCCCCTATCGATTCTGTCGTCTGTTGAGCAGAATACACGTACGCGGGATTCTAGTGGGTCGTGGGTTTTTGCAAAGACGGCGAAGCGACTCATGAATGGCACAGAACGAAGTTCTTGATACAGTTCTCTAGAGAATGTGCTTGCCTGGTCTATCTCCTTGCAATCCATTAACCAAAACCTGGCAAAAATCATCATTTCTGTTATCATTATAACTATTTATACACTATTTAAAGCAGGTGATCCCGTGTATCCTAGATAGTAGGTTGATATGCAGAAGTCGTATTAAATAAATGAAAATAATGTGATGCTTAATGAACTAAGGCTCATTACAAAGCTAAGTGAGTGGATAAGTTTTTTTGCAGTCATGAGAAAAACATCTTGTGCAAGATTTGAACCCAGTGCACTGGAGTGGAAGGCAATCCTCTTAACCACCAAGCTACATCACCACTATATTATTGTTATTAGTATGACTGTATTACTACTATTATCGCTAATATTATGATTAATTATTGTTATCAACTTTATAAGATCAATACCTTTTTCTTCATCCTGAATTTGTCCCCTTTATAGGAGCGCTCTACTATAGTAAAATGCATTTATCACTTACCTTGCTGACACAGTTGTTGTGAATGATACACAGCAGTCCTGGGAAAATGAGAGGGGAGTTGACCCTGTGATGTCTTCCCACTGGGCAGGTGCAGTTCCACCTGTCGATAAAGAATTGTCTGACAATGAGGGCAGTGCTTCTTTTCTACTTTAAAAATGTACATTTTTTAAAGTAAATTTGCTATTATTAATACTGTACTAATTTCTTGCGCTTAGCCAACATACAAAATTTCCTCTTGACAAATACTGCTTCTCAGTTAATGTCAGTATTTTAGATTTAGAATTCAAATTTATCAGCATCATAATTAACTATTATATGAACATTCATATAACAATTGTAATATTTAGGTAATTATTAATATGAATATTCATTTAATCTTATAAATATTGATATTATTATCCTATGAATATTTATTATCTTCACCTGTGATACTGCATAGAAGACGGAGAGTTGGAGAGTCACTTCCGTATCCATTAGCCATGCCTTGGTTATATGCTGTTGGCACCGGAATCGTTACAGTGATCGGCTTATGAAATTTGCGGCGCCTTGGCTCAATGGTCACTATTGGACTGACCATCACACGGTTACCAAGTACCTTCTTCACAACCTCATGGGGCACTGGTTGTACCTGTGAATCAAAATATGTTAATGAAAAATATAGTCATCATATTTCACTGTTTAATATGTATAGAAAAAATATGTGATTACTAATGCAGTAAGTAATAATTAATATTTATATATTTAAATACATAATAGTTCGGATTTTATGTTACCTGTAGTCCAACTTTGATTTTCTTAGTGAGTGTTCCCATTGGGAAACTAGCAGTGACCTTGGGTTCAACGAGTGACCTCAGTTCACCACCGTTTGTTCCAATTGAATTAGTCTCCTGGTTAATACGCGAGATGATGGCAAAGTATTGTGGGAAGTCCTTTGTTAGAATCCGGCACACTCGTTTGCTATCTATGTTGTTATCTGTGAAGGCAGAAGTTCAAATATTATTTTCAACTCTCAATCAGTCTTGCAAGTAAGTCTCAGAGAAAAAACATCTTTGTTTGATGGTTAAGTCTCAGATGAAATGCTTGATTATATAATTCTCCCTCATTTTTGAGAGCCCTGTAATTCTGAGATAGTTATGGTGGATGGGAACCTTAGATTTTTCCACCTAGTCTAAAGCTAAACCTGATGGAACTTCACCCACCTTAAACAATGTTATTTCACCCACCCACCTTTAAAATGATAAATTAAATGATATTAAAACACCCAACAAAACAAGGATTTGACTTACCTTCTCCTTTGTAGCCATCCAATGCCTTGGCAACCTCTTCCTCAGTGGCATTCAGAGAATGCTCCTTCCAGTTCTCACCAGTATCGCTGCGCAGCACAACAATCTCCCGTTGACCATTCCTCAACGAAGCAAAGTGTGGCACCTCCAGCAACACCGGTCTAAGAGCAATACAAATACAATCATAATGCAATTAACAATAATTTCTTCGTCCTTAGCTAATTAAACACACAAATAAATTTTGAGAAATAAGCTAAAAGTCTTGAAACTGCGTTAAAGGTAATTCATTGAATTTAACCTATCTAGAAGATAGTTAACATGTTTTGCTTTAAAATTATTTAGCAAAATCATAAAATTAAAAAATATAACATAATATTAAACACACGTGTGTATTTAACATTTGTGGTCCTTATGTCTCACACAGGATTTGAACCCAGGACTCTGGTATTGGAAGGCCAGCATCTTAACCACCAAACTGCTGGAAAACACAATACAAGTCTCCCTCTAATTAAAGACCTTCCAATTAATGACCACCTCCAATTAAAGACCACTTTTCCATGGTCCCACACCAACAAAGGTTTTTAATTTTTATTATTCTAATTAGAGACCAAAGCTTCTATAAGACCATGAAAACCCCGGTCCAAAATGGTCCTTAATTGGAGGGAAACATGTATATATTATAATTTATACAACTATAAAAATATGGCATTTGTTTCACAAATACAAAATACCACACCTAACAAACATGATTATAACAATCAATTTGTAATTAAATGTGCAAAATAGAAAAATGATTACAATACAAAAATTAACAATCCAAAGGGTAATGATTAAAAACCTGAAATACAAAATATGGGCGACATCAGATTAAAATTGGGGTTGATACAAAAAAATTGTGTTTACTATAACAATAACATCACTACAAATAATAATAAAATATACATTATTATCATAAATTATAGCAATAACTATATGATATATTAGTTCATTCCATTAGTAATCAAGCTAAAATAAAAACGAATATTTTCTCTTTCAGTACATGAAACAAAACAAACTAAAGTTCACTTGTCTTTCAGTGGACATAAACAGTTTATGTTTTCCCTTTGTCTGTAATAAATACCGTAAATGCTTGAATAAGCTTAGTCGAGAGTATGTATTTCCCTGGTTGTAATGAAACAGGGTTTAAAATACAATGTACAGTGTTAAGAATTAAGTTGAATCCCAACACGATGGCGTGTATTTCAATACTTGGAGTATGTATTATACTTTCTTATCTGAGATTAATCAGTGGACCTTTCGGTTTTTGGATGTACAGTGTTAAAATGAATAAATAACACAATTAAGACACAAGCATTTCTTTATAAACGTTTATTTACGATGACATATGACCTATGATAGGCCTACTGAACAACGGGAATATGTGAGATAGGTAACATGGGAATGGGCATGGAAAGTACTACGCCAATATTTTTTATAAGCGCCACACTGAAGTCTTAAAAAATTATATAAGCGCTGCTGCGCTTATTCGAGCATTTACAGTATTAATTTTGTCAAAAATCACTGTTCCCTTTTGGATATTTTATTGAGACCATGAATAAATACTATTTAGGCGTGAGTAAATTGCTTTTCAAATACATGCCCATGTGCACATGCGAGTGTAGTGTTCATTTTAATGTAGACTAATACAAATTTGTATCTTTGGGAACACAAAAAACAATTACTAAAGTTTTTCATTGTGGGCTGTTCATTCAAAGGAACAATGGAATTGGTTTAGTAGCATTTGTTTATTCTATCAAATTTTTAAAATTTTATATTTCTCTGTTTTAATTTAATTAATTTGTTAATGTTACAGATCCAGTTTATTTTTCATTGTTTATACTTTTATACCGAGGGTCCCAATTTATCAGCTCACGCTGGAAGAAAATAAATATATAAATAATAAATACAGGTAAGTATTCACAAAATAGATGTCATGATGTCGTCAATTAGCAACTAAACTAATGTTTGTTTCAAGAACGCAGGTGATAACTTTCTTTGTGACTTGCCTGTGAAAATGAGAATAAATTTCAATCACAAACTATACGAAAATTGCAATTTAAAACTTGATTCTTGTTAAGCAACTATTATTCATGCAAGATTAAAACAAGTAATTAGACATCGTAACCAATAGTTATGCAAATAAGTCTTGTATCAGGTTCATCTTTAAAAAAGAAATGTCTTTATTAGGGGGAAAACAGACTAAGCATTCACAAGTAAAGGCTATAAATACAATGCTTAAATACAAATACAATCATAAATGACACTTTAAGGACAGAAAAGTAGGGACACTGGACAAAATCACACTGAGAAACAAAGGTGAGTCTTCATCAAATAAACACATGCTTAAAGTATAAACTGGCAAAGTAAAAATTAATACAGTAAATATTCAAATTTAAAAGTAAGGTAAGGGTTCAGGCATCAGGATGGTGGTACAAATCCAAATATAAAATAAGGTGCATAAAGTGGCCTGCATCTTTTAAAGATGTTGCAGATGACGTTGACGAAGATGATGGTATTGACAATGATGATGATGATGTTGGAGGTGGGTGTTGATGATGATGATGATGGTGATGATGTTGTTCATAATAATGATAATATTGGTGTTGATGATGATGATGATTATAACGTTGGTAGTGATGATGACAATGATGATGATGATGATGGTAGCGCTAGTGACTACTATAATAAAAATCTTAGATTTTGTCCATGTGAAGTTTTAACATCAGTGAGAACAATGAAGTGCAGATTACAATAATAATGAAGAAAAAAAATATACAGAATTTCAATATCAAAGAACCAAAATCCACAGATTTAATAGAAAATTATTATGGCAAAGAGGATCCATGCCAGGTGTCCACCAAACATACCCTAAAAACTTCTCGGACACTGGGCCCATCTCGAGAATACGGCTCACCAGCATTTCTCCGTCACTCAGCGGAGGGTATGTGAGCAGTTTTTTGCCCAATCCGCTGCAGCAACATAGTTGCAAAAAAAATTAAGTTTAATCATTTTTCTATTCAAATACTGATAGGTTATTTAATAGGAATATAGAAAAATTATAAGGCATAATGTTCAGTTGGCATATGATAAACTAAATGCACTGTCGGAACTTGCTGTTCCATTCATTTTTGAGGGGTGCTTTACCTTATTCAAGTCCAGGTAATTATCATTAAACATGTAACATTAAAAGACAAAAATTTAAACATCACAAGCAATGAAAATACTGAAAACATCAAAAGCACTTGCAGCTGCAGGTCTCAAAAACTGAGCTGTTTGGCTCAGATGTGAATAAAGATAGGCCATAGAATCACATAAAGAGAGGAGGGAATTTGTTTTTGTTTAATATAATTTGATGCATGTTAGTAATTCTCTAGCATTTTTATGTAGCTATACTCTTCCTACTAATTTCCTTAATTAAATATTAATACATTTCTTTGGACAGAAATTATTAAAAGGAAACCCATGATATTAACTAGAATATATTGAAAAATAGTGAAACAAAATACTTCCTAGTATATTAATAAAGACATTTACACAAAATTACACATGTTCACGTTTAGCTTATTAATGTTTTCATAGTGACATCATTCATAGATGGCACCTCAGGATAAGCTGAACAAAGAGAGCTTCTCAATCATGTTTCATTCTGCTAACATGCATTCGTTGACTGTATTTAATGCTTTATGGCTATTGCAGCTATTCCATTGCATTTAACACATAATTTTGTCTCAAAGACAATAATCATAGCATTGAGAAATTAATGACAAATTGATTACTAACCCGAGAAATTGTGCTCCCGACGGGCCAACCTCAATAATGCGGCTAGCTAGTGCCTCACTCTCCATAACGGGCGGTTGCGTTATCAGCTTGCTGTGTTTGACCAGACGGCAAGTAACTCTTGTAGGTCCAGTTGCCTTGTTTGGCGGGACAACTACGCGCATGCCGGGCATACGGCAACTGCTTAGGGTGCCACCGCGGGCATCAACCATGAAGCTGATCAAGAAACTGTAAAATTAAAATGATTAACACATTTTATATTGAGGTAAATAAGTTCATTTTCAAAAAATGAATTTACATTGGCACTAAATACAAAATAATTCTGGTATATTTAAATCATGACAAAAAACTGATAATATTTGTTTATGCTGACTAACTATTAAATACAATTATCAGATCATGAATTTGTAAGGCACACATTAATTAAAAATGCATTTATGTTATAGAACAGTCTAAAATACAGTACTAAAAACAAATAGTAGATAAGTAAGACAAAACGTAAGAGTTGTAAAATACTGTATAATAATCCATGTGGTACTTTTCATGGAAAAAAATTTGACATCAATTTGTATATTAATCTGTTAAAAAAATAATTAGAGAAATATATAATCTGTAATTGTCAAATAAGTAATTCTTCATAATATATTTTAGAAACTGACACTTCAAAAGTACAGGGTATATTTAAACTTGAGCAATTTGACAACCAAATTTCCAGTCTGACTGAGTTTTTTGATCACTTACCCAGACTGCATGGAGCTGTGAGTGGTAGCTGTAGACCGACCATCAATTCCATTGAACGAAGGGCATCCATCATCTGGACTTAAAATCATGTGTCCGTTATGACCTGGGGTCGAGTGTGAAAGGGGTGGTGGAGCTGAAAAAGCACTCTGCTGTGTGGACATTGTGATTACCTCGCCTTCTATAAGATCCGGCCCAAGAATGCTGTCGTCCCCACGGCCTATAGTGCTGGCTCGGGATGGTGTGTAGGACTGGCGGTAGTAGCCTGACAGAGAACCAGCTCCTGAGTAATACTTCATATCCTGATTTTGGGGAGGAGGAATATAAATTTTAGCATTTAGGTATGGTATATATGGTTTCGAGAATCACAAAAGAATAAAAACCTGTTAGTGGATAAACTTTTAAGAAATGTCATTATAATTGTCAAGGCTCATCAATAAGACTAAGAATATACATAACGATCGCTAATATTTTGATTATTTAGTACGCATCATTTTTTTTGTTGTAGTTATTAGTTTATACTCTCCCTTTAAAATATATACCACATTTGTTACTGGTGTTCCGTCAAATAATAAAACTCTACCACCAATGATAGAGGAAAATTAGGAGAGAAGTGTAGTAAGGTCACTGAAGGAATGTGGTTACCTAGGTTGAATATTAGATAAAGCCAAAAAATCTAGGGAACTAAAGAAAAAATACCAACTAAATGGTTGCAAGAAGCAATAGTATGTAAAATGTTGACTATTCCATACAGGGATTCATGTAAAACAAACAAATAAAAAAACAAAAAACAAAAAAACCTATTCAAACCCTATACCCAACTGTAAAGCCTATTATTACTTCAAAAGACACATTAAGTAGGGATGGCACTGCAATTGCAGACGGTGTTTACAAAATGCTTTGTTGCTAAAAAAAAAAAAAAAAAAAAATCCTCTAGATGTAAAACCAAAATGAGCTAAAAAAAGCACAAGGGATTCCAGGAAAGAGTCTCAAATCCCACAAATATATCAACCATTTCTGCTACGCAAATCTACATCATTTGATTGGGAGGAATTGAATTTACTAGTAAAGGGACAATATCAGGATCTGAAAATGTTTATGAACAAAAAGAAATGGTGGCATCAAAAGCTAAAACTGCAGACGAGGAGAGCCTACCAACTCAGTCATTTCTATGATCAGCTGATACTGAGGGCGCCAGCCACTGATGTCACCATGATATACCTGTTTGAGGAAGCATCCGAGTTGGATGTAAAGATTATGTTATTTTATTTTAATAAGCAATTTTTAACACCATTTTTCTGTTACAATGTACTTATCGATCAAAAGAGGAAATAGTACAATGAAATGACTCCGACTTAATTACTGGACCAAAAAGGTATGTTTATCAACTGATAACCACTGTAATTGTTTACAATTTATGAGTGTTAATTTTTTTATATACATTTGTATTCGTATGTGTGTTACTTACTGGGTCCATTCCCAGCCAATCCTGTTCCATGAGCCGGTTGTCACGTACGATGGAATCATCCCCCAGAATTTTAATCTCATCTGCGGTCAGTGTCCCGTGGTCTCCTGTCATTGATATGTCATCACCTATAAAATCATTAAAAATCAATTAATATATTTCCTAATTAATTTTATTCCAGTATTAAAATTGGATACAAGTAGTTAGATTCAATTAAATATTAATATTTTTATAATTACCATTACTCTATTATTATTTATTATTATTATTATTTATTATTATTATTATTATTATTACTTGTTACACATTTACAAACAGCATACCATACTCTCTACGTAATAGTTAATTATATACAAAATTAAGATATAAAATTTGACCTAGTCTCACAGAAAAACAAAATTATATCCCATATCTACAATGAATGTCATGAAAATATTATGCCTAGATTTCCTCGGCAACTTTTTAAGTTAATTACAAAACTGGAAATTGTGGTACATTACACTAGAAAATAAACCCAGTGCTCTTCTTCAGGTGTAAGTGGTGTTGAAAGTGGGTGTTTAATTTCTTCATATATAATTGCATGCAACTTTAATCTACACTCCCATTAATCATTAAATGGTTTGGAAAAGGATGAATAGCCAAACCCTATAATGACAAATGAAATGAACTATGACCTGACCTCAAACACACAAATATACACACCCATAGACTAAACCTATCAAACAAATTCAAGTACATTTGATATTGTACTCGTAGAGCATTGTGTTAGATTTTCACATGCAAATGATTTCTGTATCATGTTGTTATCAACTATATCTACCTTCAATAAATGTTATTAAAATGAGAAAAAAATGTGGTTAATAAATTCAAAAATCCAAATATATAAGTGTTTCTCTCATGAACTGACTACAAACTAAATTTCAGGCAATGACAAATTTGGAAACTAGAGGATATTAAAATTTTTCAAATGAAATGGACAAATTTAAGGTGGTCTCAAATATTATTGGTGTCAGATAATGAGAGTACAACTTCTTTATTATAAAAAAAAGTTACTGTAGAATTAGATCAAGTTAAAATTAATATAAACGTGTATATGAAGATTAGCATATTAAATAGTGGGTTATTTAAGTGGTCACATCCATATGTTTATTTAGCTGAAGGCAAGGGGTATATATTATGAGGGTAGGGTATTGTAAAACAGGACAACAGTGATACTTGGATTCTTGGTTTTTAACAGTAGGGTATAAAGTCTCCCTCTAATTAAAGACATATACAGTTAAATACCAATTTTCTGTGGTCACAAATTGTTATCTTTCATCTATATTGTTCTAAGTAGACACCAAAGCTGCAAAATATCATGGAAACATGGTAACAAAAGTGGTTTTTAATTGGAGGGAGACCTGTATATTAGAGGGTGTGGTGATGTCAGTAAGAATTGACCAAACGAGGGCATCTATGATAAGGATAAGTTGCAGAAACGCAGGTCCACAGCGGTACTTAATCCTTCTTAATAAAGTGTTATTATCTAAATTAGAAGTTGCAGCTACAGTTGTACCAAGATAGCAACATCCATCTAGCTATTATAAGAAGGGCATGATGCTGTCTATTATATAATCTCTATTTATAAAATTCCTGTAAACAGTGCCAAAGTGGTACATCATTGTCCAAACTTAAAAACTTTATCTTTGGAATGATATAAACTACAGAGCAGTATTGATGACATGTCTCATTGTTAGTCTATCAAAAAACTATGTTAATTAATCCCAAAAAAATTGATTAACAGCAATAACATAAAGCTATAAAATGGTGACACAAAAAATTTATGTTAGTATCTCCTACAATATAAAATCACGCTACTAAAAGTATTATTATTATAAGACATCAAAAAGTGACATTATAAACATAAATATATTCAGAGAGCAGCGGGTTAGTGTAACATATGTTGAATGTATATAAAAAATGGTTAAAAATTTTTAATATAATAGACCAAATACCACATAACACATGTTTTATATTTGGCCTTAGGTTAATTAAAATCATGCTGTGCAGCTGTATAAATTTACATCATTAAATACCAATCAACACTAAGCACATATAAACACACACACACGAACTAGGACTGAGCTTTTAGAACACAATCTGTCTCAAATATCAAATGAAAATTAAGTAGTTTATGACATTTCAACAATTAATCTTTAACATGCATATGGGCCATTTTGCATTTTGGATTTTTCTTCTCTGAAAGACAGTGCAATTTTGAAACTTGCATTTCAGCCCTTCAGGTGAACTACAAGGAGAGCAGCGATGGGAATTGAACCAAGGAACTAAAGGTCTCCATGGTTCAGCACACACACAGTGGATACCACCAGTTTAGCCTAGTGAGCTGGCTGCTCTCAGGATTCCAGATACTGGGGAGCTTTTGATTGCACGACGACGGTAGGACGTAGAACGTAAAAACGTCAGTAAAAGTCATCTGCGCATGCAAGAACGTTAAAGTCACCTTGTCGAGTAGATTCTGGAACGCAATTTGGCCAAATGTATGTATGCAGAGAAAGTAGGACGCCGTGTATCACGGTCACGCATGAGTGATTCCGTTCTAGCGTCTGACAAATTGAAAGCTTCCTACTATCTGCATTATTACAATACTCTTAGGAAGGAAAACCACATTGAGACAGTTTGTGGGCATAAGCTAATTATTTTTTCTAAATGATATGTGCCACATGTACTGTACAATTAACAAGGAAAACTGTGACAAACTTGTTAGAAAAAACCCGACAAAAACAACAGCATAAATAAGCTTATAAGTTTTACGATAAAATTCAGGACAAAACATACCACTTTCTTCGTCTAGGGAAATATGGAGGTTGATGAAACACAAATATGAGGGAGAGGAAGGGATAAAAACATCAGTTATAAAATCAAAAGCTAAACAAAGTTGTCGTAAAAGCTACAAATAAACAAGAATGATTTACAGAAATAAAAAAAAAAGATCTAATGTAACCAATCATACTCTTTCAGATTTCTATTAAGCTCTGTTCAGATTATCAAACTGTTGTATGCCCATATATAGTCATGATGTGCCTATATATAGTCATCATGTGATGTCATTCATGACTATATTTAGGCATGTCGCATGTTTTTTGCCAAAACAGGGCTACAGATTCAGCAGATAATGTTTGAACAGATGTTGTATGCTAGTAGTGCATGCTTGTTTTACACTCTATCCATATTATCAAATTTTATGTTGCAAACACTTGCGACTTGCTCATAAATGGGTAAGATATGACATCATCATGCCTATATATGGTTGGGCAATTTACAAATACAAATTGTTGCATAGAACTTGATAGTGTGGTTAGAGGTTACATCCGATACAGTAGTATGCTCTTGTTTTTTATCTGATCAAACCAATATATTGTTCTGTTTTTTTGACAAAACACTATCTGCTAAGTCTGACAGACAGAAATCTGAAAGATTATGCTCAGTAGCTTCACAAAACAAAAATTAATCTCATTTGAAACTACGATAATAATCATATGGATGTAACTAAAAATGAGGAATAAAATGAAAGACAATGAAATGTTTAAGGTAGAACTACTAGCTAAAATAATATTTAAAACATTAAAGAATGTGACTTTTTTTCATCAATTTAAATTATTAAAAACAAAATATTTTTTTAAATAAATGAAAACAAAAATGAGAAAAAAAATACAACATAAATTATCATTGAAGAAAGATGTGTAATAGATCAACATCAAACAATTAGATAATTTTGACATTCATTAATTGAAGTTATGACTGAATGATGAGATCTCACATTTAAAATTTGTGATACTAAGCACAAACAGAAGAGGACAGAATACTGTGATATAAAAAATATAGCAATGATGAATATTCATACAATATGTAAATGAGACTTATTACCATTTGGTTACAATGTGGTTTATATTCAAAATACTGTATATTTTTAATACCGAAATCTCCATAGCAGTAGGTGAATGCATAGCAAGACAATACATTTGTGTGTATCCAAATATAGTGTGACAATATTCTGCCATACAGTATATACAGATATATCATTACTTTATAAGAGGGCTATCCACACCATTAAGTTTTATGTGCCTACATAAGGGCATGATGTCATAACTCACACACACTGGGCTTATTCGACTGGTTCATTTCGACGACTACGATTTTTCGTTGAGTACTATTTTCATTCGACTGGTTCGTAAAATAGAGTTTCTTTGACAACGAAGATTAACATAAACCAGAGTGCATTCCTCAGCGTTAGTGTTTTCCATGTGACCAAAACAAACATGGCCGATTGGTCAGTTTAGGAACAACATTTGTGTTATATAATTTAGATTAAATTTCAGAAAAAAAAATTATAATAGTTACCCACATGAAGTGAAAAAATATTCGTAGGCTAACAGAATTCAAAAACTAAATGAAAACATTTTTGTGTTCTAAAGGTTCTTTTAGATGATCTAAAGTCAAATGTAAAATTAAGATGTTACTTACTATTCAATAATTTGAAAAAATTTTTTTTTTACAAAAACCCATACTGCCACAATCCGAAGCCACCTTGATTACGCAGCGTGTATCGCGGTAACTATGCAGCCGTTTTGCTTTGTAGAGTATTTACCAGTTTTCTATTCAACTGGTCAACTTTGTTAAGTTGGGTTTTACAATTGCGCAGGTGGGCGCTGTTTAACAAAGAACGACCAGTCGAATACGGCCATTAGTTGCATAAAACTTAATAGTTTGGAGAGATCTTTTAATTACCTCATAATAAACACTACAAATATTTTAACATTAAAAGCACAGCATATTCAAATTTAAATTATAAATATATAACACACTAATATATAAAATACTATACACTTCTACAATACAAACATAAATGTCATATCTCACCTTCATCCTCATCTTCAGACATAAAGTTCACAACCATTATTTCAGGACATTGAACTTTGAACTTCTCCTCCGTTGTCTAGCGAATGGGATGAATTACGTAACACATTAATACATGATCATGGTAACTAATATATTCATGCTTTATTAGCATATATGTATAGAATGGAAGCTGAATAAACAAAATATTGTTTCCAAATATTTCAAGCAGAACATACTAATATTACCACCTGGTCTTGATGTGTTGTCATATTGAAGTATGTAATTAAAAAAATATAGTTTGTATTATCTTACAATAAAATTTATAATCATGCGAGTATGTTATTTATCAAATCTTATGTCAAAAGCTCACATAACATTTCTGTAAAAAGAGGAATCCAGATTTTATTGTTATACTCAGGACATTCAATAGCTAGTTAAATCTTATGTTAATATACATTGAACAACATTTTACAACATGTTCATTACATACATACTTCATAACTACATTAATTTAAAGGGCTTATATTTTCTAGAAAAAAAAAACAAATGATTAAACTAAATGTCCACAAGATATATTCTATAAAATATGCTTACTGTTGTGATGGTGATTGTCTCTGTGCGGGTTGTCACTGTGGTCAGTGTGTTGATGACCGAGATATATCCGAGGCGCTTAGCAACACCTAATGGGGTATACCCATTCTACAAGACACAAAAATAAAATACTTCTTAACAAATACAACATAAGTATTTCTAATTTCACAACCCATTTAGAATCTTACAATAAAAATTTCACTTATTAAATAGCCTGTTTGATATTGAATTTCACATACATTTAAAAACCAATTTTCTATACTTTATTGAATTTTATTTTTCTTACATTGGCTGTTTCATTTGGATCAGCTCCATTCTCCAACAACTGGTTGATGACCCCTACATGACCCTGCTGAGCTGCTTGATGCAGAGGTGTGTTGCCATGCTGAAGTAAATAAACACAAATATTATTTTTATGTAAAATTGTAATGAATTGTGGGTGTAAAAAATAAATGATACAAGATAGATGGTATTAGTAAAACTTTACTGTTGAATGTACAATCAAGAAAAAAAAATCACAGCATACTTTTGTTTTAGATTTGATGTCAGCTCCATGGCGAAGAAGGAATATTGCTGTTTTGATGTTTCCATAGTGGCATGCAATATGGAGTGGAGTGTATCCAGCTTTAGTCTTGGGGTCAATCTCGGAACCACTTTTGACTAGGATAGCAGCACAGTTGACCTTATCCTCTTGTGCAGCCAAGTGCAGAGGGGTCAAACCATTCTAAGTATAGAAATAAAACATAACCAGATGTTATTGCCTGTTTGTATTCCGATTATACAGAACAGTAATAAAAATACAGAACCTGGGTGGTTTCAATAACTGGTGTATGAAACTTAGACCTTTATATTTATGCAATACTAATTAAATTATTTAAAAATTGTATAAAGAATATTTATTTTTTACATTCAATTAAAATTATTTTTCATATCCTGTTATTTCAGATTTGGACATAGAGCTATCCCTCATGTTATAGCAGATATGATGGATATATTTCAGACCAATTAAGCAAACAAGATGCTGCTGAGAACAAAGGCGGCTTAGAATAGCAAAAGTGTTAGAAAGATACTTCATAGGTTGTTGGTTCGATTCTCCCATCAGTTAATTTGCTTACTCGACATAACATAAATATTGTTCCTAATAATAAAAATATTTCATGTGTTTTCATGTGACAATTTGGCAACGTCATAAATTGTGCATGACTTTTCTACAAAAGAATGTTATAAAGCATATCTCTATACTGGCTGAATCTTTACCTTAGCTGTTATTCCAGGCCTAGCACCTTTATCTATTAACAGACTCAACATGTCTGTGTGGCCTTCCTGGGCTGCTAGATGGATTGGGCTAATTCCATGCTTGGTGACAGCATTTGGATCAGCGTTGTACTCAAGAAGGGTAGTAGCTATCTCAATCTGGTTCTTTTTAGCTGCAATATGGAGCGGTGTAAAGCCATTCTATGAAGAAAAAGAAAAATATATAAATAATAATTTGAACCTAGTGCTCAAGGATTGGTAGTTCCATTTTTCAAAAAAAAAAAAAAAAAAAAAAAAAATAGAAAAAAAAATTATTTAATTAAATTATATGCTCTTTGTGTAATTGGAAAAGGCCTGTTATATATACAAGACAACTCTACTGTTAAACTAAAATTTGAAATTTTTTTTGTCATAGCAACACATAAATAAATATAAAATACAGTAAACAGCTATTTGTTTCCTCTTGCAGTAGAAACTGTGCTATCTTTTATCTCAATTTTCTTAGCATCATAAGCATCTTAACCAAAGTGTAATAATACAAATTATTCAATATAAAGGTTAAAGGTTTAAACATACTTGGGTCTCTGTGACACCAAGTGACTTTAATTAATTGATTGAATACCTTTGCAACTGATATTGGAGACGCTTTCTGGTCTAACAACAGCATTGCAACATCTACATGATCATAATGGGCGGCAATATGGAGGGGAGTCAAATCATTCTGGAAATGAGGAAAAGAAATCCAATTACATGTAATAATTGAAAACTACCAATTAGATTGATACACAAAGACTCATACGAATATAAACAAAGGGTTACACGCATATAAACACGTTAATATAATATATTTTCACGCATTAAAGTGACGCCCACTCAAGTAGCATATATGCAAATAGACATTCAATCAATTTGTACGAGTTGTATGAGCTGTCGACTGTAATGTATACATGTTCATGTTCAGTTATACACCAATGTATGTAACATACACTGTAAATTAACTCAATCCTTTTTGCATATTTTCTGACATTATCATCATGTTTTTTGTACATAAACCTTTAGATTTTTTTTAAATATACTTGCGCATTAATGGTGATTGGATGGTAAATAGGAGACAACTACATACTCTATTTTTATAAGTGTACAAAGTCCTTCACCATCCACATTTACACATCTCTCCAAAACAACAGTTTTTGATCTAGTTACTCACAATTCAGGCCGAGAAATGAAACACAAGTAGATCAGCAATGGAATGGAATTTAACAATTGACCAATAATGCCGGGAAAAGCATGTGTTGTCCCACAAACACACGTGTGTCACTTTGTGGGACCTTAGCAACAATATCCAAGGGGCGGGGCTTAGAGGAAAGGTACTGGTATTGTTACGGACATTTGCGTCTCTGCAAAGCGCAGTTCTTTTCCCTGGTCATTGGGTCTACATGCCAAGTCTTGCTCTGGTAATCAATGCAGCCCCACCAGGTACACATTTATACCTGGGTGAAGGAGAAGCAATGTAGATAAATTGTCTTTCTCAAGGACACAAGCGAAATGCACAGCGAGGGATTGAAACGCCGACCTCAAGGTTGGGAAACCAAACTGTTCCTGCTGCGCCAAACCGCTTCCACAAAGGTCCATTGAATCAGGAACCTAAAGAAACTGCACGGTTCAATGTACACATAGCGGACAACGCTAGTATAGTCAAAGCTTTACTTCTCTATGCTGTTTAATCTACTGGTTGTTTCACCAATGTTTATTTAACAAATATATATATTACTCAAGAAAATATACCAAATGAACAATATTATTGATTTTCTTCAGTACCTTAGACTAGTTGATATAGGATGGTAGGCTAGTATATATTATTAGTATTTTATATTACTACTTACCTGGGCTTTTGCATCGGGGGATGCACAATGTCTGAGCAGCAGAGAGGCGACACCCAAACGACCATATTTAGCAGCGACATGCAAAGGAGTGAACTCTTTCTGCACGTTGGTAAGAAAAACGATTGGTAAAAATTAGAGATTACATAATGAAATGGTCACTCCATATAAAATTAGCAAATCAACTTATGAATGGAATAATTTGAATGAATCAATATAAATGCACCAATACAGTATGTTGAAGATTAACAATGGCACAATCTTTAAACATTTTAACTTGCAAGTTGCAGGATAACAAAATCCAATGTACTTCTACTGATAACACCAAAGATAAAGGAAAAAATCAAAGACATAAACACAGAAGTAGATATAGTACAAGGCTGGTTTAATTATTCACTTGCATACCCTAAAGATAGGCAAATATATAATTACAAGATTAGGTGTACTATTATCAAATTGCTTTAAGAGTTTTAACAGCAACAGACACAATTCAGAATTAAGATATTGCCATGTAGTACAAGGTATTTTAATCAAGTTAATTTGTAGACACGATGAGTCTGTTTATGAAAGGTCGACATCGACTAAATTATCAACAACTTCTAGGCTTTATAGCACTTACGACCTCATGAAATAGTGCAACATAAAGCCAGGTTAAACTACTTTTTTAAATATGTCACTACTTTCTACACAGGTACACTTGCCTTAGTTTTCTTTGAGAGGGATGCACCATGCTCGAGCAGAGCAGCGGCAACATCTTCCTTTCCTTCACGTGCTGCAATATGTAGCGCTGTGTACAAGTCCTTTGTTTGCGAATCAGGATTCGCGCCTTGCTCTAGCAAGAGTGTAACAACCTCCACGTTGCCCAGACGAGCGGCGATGTGAAGTGGCGTCTGGTTCTCGTTAGCTCTGGCATCGACCACAGCTTTACTGTTCAATAGAATACGCATTATCTCAATCTGGTTAGCACGGGCGGCAAGATGAAGGGGAGTCTCACCACGCTAAGAAGTAATAAATTATGAACGAAATGTTAAAATATATACAGTATTCACATAAAACCAATACATGCCACTTGCAGTATGAAACAAAGTTATTCTTAATACATGAAATCTCATTAAAGCATTTGTTTCATTTTAAAAGGTTTCTCACCGCAAATTGGTATCTTTAAGTGTCTATGCAATAAGTACATTTAATCATATTTTGACGTAAATTACCTTTACCATACTGTCAAATTGAATCATTAAATTACATCTCTTTTAGTAACATAATTCTTCTAAGCACAAAACAGAAAGGTCCCTCACAGGGAGGTACTTACGACATTTGGCTCATCAATAATGGCTCCGTGTTTAAGAAGGAACAATGTGTTTCCTGCATTGCCCATGAAGGCGGCCACATGAAGTGGAGTCAGGCCGGACTAAATAAGAAGAAATATTTTTTGTTTACACTTTAAATTATAAAGCAAACTAAGGCTCCTCATGAATCATATGGAATAATTTTGTTTTACAGGTTTTTAACAGTGGTTAAAAATAAACAAAAAAAAAATTTTTTAAATAGGTTGTCGGATCAAAAATAAAAAAAATAATAACTTGCCTATCAAAATAACGTTATCTTGACTGCCAATCCCTAATATTGTGGTCTAAAAGCACATTTTTAACCATACTAAGCCACAAAAACTCTCCTCATGAACCTCAGAAGGGCATCGGCCGTCGACCGAAGCTTCGTTGTCCCCTTGGCTCGGACCCCATGTGGTCAAATTTCTGGTGACACCGCTGGTTTTTAACCCAGAACAATGGGATTTCTAAGGCAGGACACAGCTCATATTCATGAAAGATTGTTTCAAGATATAAACTGAATAATATCTAAAAATTCTCCTTTTCTAATATATCATCTTTATTATATATAATATATCTTTATTATAAGCCTGTAATTCACTAAATGTCCCCAATGGTATTCAAGAAATTATTCAATGCTTATTCACCACCACCTTCATCATGAGTTCAAAGAAATAAGAATATCTTCTCTCTTTAATCCTCTGTATCTCTTAATATGTATACATAAAAAATACATCTTTTGCAACGTTTCTCTTAAAAGCTATATCAGTTTAGTTCTTTTCATAATTAAAATGAAAACGGAATGAGGATGACAAATGGTGATTAATTAGTATAGGTATAAATTACACTGAATGGATGCTCCTATTATCTTTAAGGGGTCCACATTCTAACTAAGGAAATAATGGCAATATACATCTATACTTCTAATAAGCAGTATTATTATCAATATAATAATCATTAATTACGAAATTAATCAATAGAATCTAACTTACATCGGTTGTAGACTGAATCGAGGCACCATACTTGAGTAGCAGTTCAATAACTTTAATGCGATTCTTTTTGCAGGCAATATGCAATGGAGTGAATCCATTCTATAAGGATTAAGAAAAAAAGAATTACTAACATTTACCTGTCAATGATTTAATACAGACAAAATCATCAGGGAACAGTTATTTCTTTGTTAAGTAAATCCCTTTCTAAAATAAATTACACTTTCAAGAACGTTCATTGACTTTCGAGGGTTGTGACTTGCATGCTTCATCTTTTACACTTGCCCACTACACAATTCTAAAAATCTTGTAGTACTTGAAGATAACTTTCACAGTTTGCTAATTTGTAAAAAATATTTATACTCATTGAGTAAAAATTTATTCATAATTACATTTTTGAGTGTGCACATATCTTTCTATATTGTATTAGTTAAAAAAGTAAACATAATCGTGTTCAGTCATTCTATAAATCTGATCTGTAATGAATATGTATTGTATGCGTGACAAAAGCCACTAAAATGTGGTATTACAAATCCCCTGTTAGTCTTGTACACCTACGATTCTTTTTATCGACAAAATGTTAAAATGGCAGCCAATATATTAATTGCATACTTCTCGTAGAGAATTTAATTACAACTATAAGTTCCTGACTGAAGATACAATTAGAAATAAATTGAAACACGAGTGCCAAACAGCTAAATATCAATGAATTTAAACTTGGAATTAGTTGAAATGATACTTCACATCATCTTTGTTATCAGCCACATTGCCAAATGTCAGTTATAATTAGAAAATATCATTGAGCAACATTTTATATATTTGATGTTTATGGTACAAGTCTGTGTTGAAGAGATTACCAACAGAATTTCAATTGCAACAGAAGAGACTAATTATAGGGCAGATACATCGTTAGCTGTATGCTAATTAGCTCAAATACTTCAGTTATAGACTTAATGACCATTGAATAACTGATGCATTTTATACAAGATATAAACTGAGGGCAGACTAATTTCCTGATATGAAATAGAAAAATTCTCCACTGGCAAAAACTTGCATCGATAATCAGTACTTAAGGACAGATATATTAAATTCTATGACTAAATTTGTACCAGTTCATTACTTCTGTGCGTGAGGAGCATTAATGAATGTTTTAATGAGTACAACAGTTGTTCCTCCAGCCATAAATTTAATTCAGTATGCCAGAGTTGTGGGGCAGGGGGGTTTGGAGACGTTGACAACCAAACAGACAATCCAGAATAAAAAGAGAAACACAGAAATAAGTCTTGTAGTTGTTATTTTCCAAAGATCAAATTATATCATTTGGAATCATGAAGTTGAATAAATTAAAGTACCAGTAACTCTACAGAGTCAACAGCAAACCATTCTTAGTCTAAAGGGTAGGATAATCATTTGTAATAATAGAAATGAAACAATGCATTACCAGAAATAGATTACAGTAACAATTGAGGACATTTGCATGTTCTTTGGCGCAATGAATTGTGTGTAAAAATGGTGCTGTAAAAATTTTAGCTTTAGTAATTTACCAATGCTCTTGCGTCAGGATTTGCCTTTCTGTCCAGAAGGAGTTTAGCGACTTTGTGATGTCCACAATGCGCTGCCACATGCAGTGGTGTCAAATAGTCCTGCAATAAAAACAAAAATCAATTCTATTCATTCAAATTCACGTAAGCAAGAAATAAGAAGTTAAACATTATGAAAGAAAAGATACCAAATATATTTGAATATAATCACCTGATATATTGAATAAAATATTTTAATGTTCAACATGTTATGGATTTTACACCACTATATATTAAGCAATAATACTTACAACTGTAACATCATCGACAGGAGCCTTGTGGAATAGTAGGAGTCTAGCACTGTCCACATGGTCGCCTTGGGCTGCCATATGTAGTGGGGCCAAGCCATTCTGTTGTGGAGGTAAACATTATGTGGACTATTAGTACATTATCTCATTGAAATATATGATTATAAGCTAAACTGAGATTTTATGGGCATTTGTAAGGACAATGTATGTTGATAGAAATACAACAAAAATGATAATAACATTGATGGATATGATAATGATAATCTTAAGTCTAGCAAAAATATATTATTAAAGTTACCTTGGTCTTAGATGTGACAGGAGCTCCACGCTCTATAAGTTGGTCTACAGACTGGTCATGTCCACTCCTAGCGGCGCAGTGAAGTGGAGTCAATCCATCCTGCAATGATAAAAAATGAAAACATCCTTAATTTCAATTGTAATAGTGGTTGCGATACAACATATCAAATTCCCTTTTCCTTTGAAGTTGTATGTATCATTTTACTTTCTTTTTTTTTAAGTGCAAAATTAATGAGGATGACAATGTGGTTATTGACACATTTGTATTGCATGCTGCAACAGTTGAAAAAAAAAGGAGACAGCCCACGCATATTACAGTGAATTGTAATCATTTCAAAGGTTGTTCTAATTAAGGACAATTTGGGAATTTAATCAAGATAAGCATTCAATCGTTTATACCTATATGTATTCAGTGTAATATGGAATGTCATCTGAATTTGACAGGAGTATATAGAACTGGAAAATAAACAGACTATAGTCTAACTTATTTTGTTCGTACCATTTAAAGTATAACATAATAGTACATTAACCTACTTTTTAAAGTGTATATATGCATTAGATATACGTGTGTAAGCCAACTTGATATATATTTAACGAGTGTGGCTGTAATTCAAAGTACAATTTCTTTCTAGTTGCAAATAGGGCACGCATGATATTTGTTGCATTTTCGCTTTGATAGTGGATTTGATTTATATTTGTTCATGTGAAAGGAAACATCAAGCACAGATTCAAAAGATTATTTTTCACATGATTATAACTTTAAAACTACACAATGTCATGAGCATGAATCATCTGAAAGTGTACAGAATATGTATATTTGCATAATAATATTGAAAAAAATACAAGAAAATATATCACATTAATCATAATAAATTGATTTTAAATACAATTTAATTTTTTTTTTTTTTCAAATGAAAAATAATTTCTAAATAATCAGTTCCTACATATTGAGCTGCTTTTTTTGTGTATAAAAATTTAGTTCTTGAAATCCAGAAGTGGGTAGATATGGTTTGAAAAAAGTTATGTATTAGACATAAGAATATCATTATTCTAAGAAAAACCAAAGCACATTTTTAACTAAAGATGCTGAATATGATGTATTGCATTGAATCCAATGACCGTGGTGACCAGAAATCCGGTCGTAATGCGCAAATTATAAGACTGCAGATAGACAACAGGAGAGCAGGTATCATCCAAGATTTAGGAATGCATGCGTACCAAGTTGGAAGATGCCACTTTTTTGGAGGTCCGGTTTAATTAACTTTTTTAACTCACAACTACGCTGATTTTCAGGAGGCAATTGATAATACAGTAGTAAAAACATGTAAACATAATGAATTTGCAGGCAGCCGTATTCATTTTCAGGAAACTTGGGACCCCAGGGAATGACAAAACTTTGCTTGTATTTCATTTTCGGTGGTTAAAGTGTCAGAATAGGGCAGTGGACATTGTGCAACCTGTCTAGCCTTATGTTTTAGATCATGGAAACATGTGGTTAATGCTTGTCCTTCGGCAAGACACTTCATCATGTTGTCTCTAGCCAACAAGTAGGTACCAGAGGTTTGAATGCCAAGGAGCCGATTATTAGTCTGCAACTTAATGGAATATGTCCCCTAGGAGCTGTATTTGTGTCTGATCCAACGACCAGGGTAATGAGAATTACAAAGAGGCCTAGGATTTATATTTTTTTTTCGTTTTTTTTTTTCACAATGTGAATGTCACAATTTTCATTGAGGGCACTTAAAGCTTATCATCAGAAGCCCTAAAATCAGTATGCAAAAAATAATAATAATTAGGAACAATCAATAAAAATTAAAAATAGGAAAAAAACTAGTACTTAAAAACAAAACAAGAAAAATCTCAATTTTTCTGTTGTAAACACAAACTGACATTGTTTTCTTACCCTTGTCTTAGCATCAATCTTTGCTCCTCTGTCCAATAGAGTGTTAATCATGTTGACACGCCCCCACTTTGATGCTACGTGTAAGGGGGTAATATTGTTCTATGGAATAAAAAAAACCAATCATGTAAAAGATACAAGGCATTAAAAAAAATAAATTGTGCTATCCAACTTCAAATCCTTTCATTACTATTTTAAATATTTTAATTCCTACTATTATATTTATTTGAACCATTATATTTCACTGATATTTCTTTATATTTGTGTAGCCATAAAGTAGTTTTTAAGATATTAAACAACAAAATGTCTTATATATTATTATCTTGTATAACTAAACCATATAGAGTTATTGACCAATAAAATATCTTGTGTTAAATTAACTGTACTATACATTCACCAATGAAATATCTTGTACCATATATTGTACAGTGACCAATTACAAAGAATATTGAAAGTGAACAACTTTCAACATATTTAGCAATGAATTATCTTCTATTTTTTCATCATGAGAATATTAACGAGTTAATCATTCATGTGAAAGACTTAATAAAAACCCAATTTGATTTGATATATTTCTGTCAGTCAGATAGACCTATAAATAATATTCATTAATTTAAGGAAAAAATTATATAATTGGATACATTCTAATGTCACATTACCAAAGCATAAACTAAATTACGAAAAACAAAAGCATTCATTATAAATCGGAAAACACATTGCCGACTTGATCCATATTGGCGCTCCTAATCACCAATAATGGAAGCAAGAATGGCTGACCTGACCTACCTTTGCTGCATAATCTATGGTGGCGCCCTTCTGGATGAGCAGAATTGCCACATTGACATGTCCGTAATGCGAAGCGATATGTAAAGGTGTGAAACCACTCTACAAAGATAAGAATATAATTAAGTGTAAGAAAAGTACGTTCTCAGAATGGGTAAACGGATTTTACATAATGGTACTCCATTGCAACTGCTATCAGGAGGCCATTTAAAAAAAACAGAGTACTTCAAATCAATCTAGGCACTAATGAGTTTAATTAAAGAACATATTAAAATGACAATTTCTATATTTTACTGTCCAACAGTGAAAACAAATCTCGTGATTTTACGTCTGTATTCTGAAAGGCAATACTGTAAAACATCGAAAAGGAGCCGATTATTTTAGTTTCTTTTAATGATGAGCTTCTTTTATACAAGATGGGCTTCTTTCCAAATTTAAGAGGGAGGCTTTTGTTTCAAAATAAACACTGTAAATATTGGCAATTGCTACTAATAATAATATAATAGGGCTACTTTGGACATTTTTGAACTTGAACTTCTGTTAATATAAACAAAATCATGAAAAAAAAAAAAGAACACCATTTTTCAAAGTAAAAACATGTCAACAATCATCAATCTATTTCACAAGCAAAAAGCAACAACTATTTGTCAAATAAGATTTCTAAGTACAGTACAAACAGAAAGTTTCACCCATAAGCATTAAATAGAATTTTTTGTAAATAGCATTCAGTTTTCCATATTTTTTTTGTTTGGTAATTGTTTGTACACAGGTCCCTCATCACAATATGCAGTCTTTTAACGCCAACATAATGTCAATGGCTGCCAAATGTCTAAAATCAGACGTCTACAAGTACCAGTACCAGTACCAACTGGAAATTTTAGTAGTAATGCATGATTTATTCATGCTAATATTATATTATGCATACTATAGATTTATTTATCCTTCATCCTTATTTTAATAACTTGGTAACTTATTATTTATTCATTAATATCATTTGTGTTTAATCACTATATTTGAAAATTATCTATTCACTTGCAAATAAAAAATGTTATCATCGCTGGATTTTTAATTTCATCACTGTTTGATTGAAAAATCTTAATATTTTCTCAGAATCATTGGGGTTTTGAATTTCATTAAGTGGGGGAGGTATGCTTTAATTTTTAATAAAGAGTAAAGGTAGTCTTATTGAATACTGAACATAAGGGAATGAGCTGTTAAGAATCATCATAATAAGCCTTTGCATTGGCAAACCAATTAATATACTATACAGTATGCTTGTCGAAACAGGATGAAACTTATTTTTAATAATATTATTATTAATAATTGTTATAATATTATCTTTTATTTGATTTTTAATCCATTGATAATATTAAATGTCATACTCTGTGTACCATACAACACTAAATGTACATTCAAATTTCAAAGATATTTCTCTTGAATTACCAAAGTCAATAAAGAATCATATAATCATAAAATCCTTAAAATACATCATGTCATGTACCTCTCATTAGTATTACCCTTTTGTAAGCAGCAGTAAATACGGTTTTCACATACCTTTGAGGTCACGTCCGGGTCATGTTCGTTTTGAAGTAGAAGCGCAGCCGCTTTTGAGTCATCTTTTCGGGCAGCGATGTGAAGAGCTGGCAGACGAGTCTTACCAGCACGATCGTTCTCCAATAGAACGGCTACAACCTTATCATGCCCCTGCTGCAGGGCTACAGCTAAGGGGGTAAACCCATCCTGAAATGTGATCGCAATGAATTAATGGTAAGATATGGCAAAAACAGTGTTTATAAAAGATTATGGGAATAAGAAAGTTATCTTTGTCATCAACGAAAAAATACTGATAATTATTTACTATATTACCACAGTGTTATCATTACTTACATTTTGTACTAGCTATTTTGGAGGAAATGACATAAAAATGAAATAAATTAACAAAAGAGTGAAAACCTTGTACTAGCGGATACAGCATGAATCATATCAAGATATGTTACTCTAATCACATTAAAATGCGGTGCTGCCAATAATAGAATTGAAACAATATGTTATTTTGATACAAGTTTGCTCGTTTTGGGGACAAGTAAAGGTTGACGCAAGAATTCAAATATTTGTGTCCAGGTAAAATATTAATCAACCTCAAAATGCTCCTATAGTTGTAAGTCAAAATTTGTTAATTTCTTTAATACAATATTTTTTAAATGGTTTGTCCATATAAAATCTTGAAAATAAAGCTAAACTTAAAATTAACGATAATAGTACAGTATTTATTCATCAACATATAAAAGTAACAATAAACAAAATTGTAGTATGATATTTTTTACGTAAATAAATAATTATTCAACAAAAAAAACCCCATTTTTTTAGGCATTATTGTTTTTTCTTCATTCAAAAGATTACTTGGTAGCTCATTTATAAGGTAAATTAATAACGTTAAGGCTTTTTTGTTTTATTTTTCATTTTGACTCATATATCTGCCCTTGCGGAAGTATTTAAAAGCAACAAAGTGAAATCATTTTACGGGAGAGTTGCCTTGAGTTGAGACGCAAGTAGATTTAATCTTTTTTGTTTGTGAATGCCTGTTTCCCAATTCAATTTGTAAAAGACTAGAAAACGATACATAGAATGACATCAGATATAGGATATCAACCTCTCATTTCCTCCCCGAGTTCTCAAAAAGGACGCGATGAATGTGTAATCCATTTGTTAGCGTGACGAGAAATATTTTCAACTATGTGTCACAAGAACGTGTATGACTTCTCGCTTAGTGGCTATCACATTGACTTAAAATTTTGAAATAGATCTATTTGAGAAGTTGCATAACAATAATAATGATAATCTAATTTAATGTTACTAATTTCATAAGTAAATAGGTACTGAATAGAAATCAATTTTGTTTGTTTGTGTAGCATACGTTTCAATTTAATGTTTAATTTTGTAAAAATTATTCTGCGGCCTTTCAAATGTGATTTTGTTAATCCCTTTGTTTGGATTGTCAGGCTAGTGGGCTAGTAATTTGACTTTCCTTGCCATCTTTTGAAATGATTTTATTGTATATTTTTAATTTCCTTGCCATCTTTTGAAATGATTTTATTGTATATTTTAAATTCTTTATGGCTGAATCAATAATTGAATTAATTATTTCACCTTCAATAAGGCTACACACATCAGGATTAGTCTCTGCAAAAAAAGGTTTCCTGTTTTTGAGATAGTTTTAGTGTTATGATGTTGGTTGTTCACCTAAATGCTTTGAATCAATGTAGAATTTATGTTAACTGCAATTGTGATATTTATTTGTGGAATACCATTTTTTTTAAATGAATGACATCATCACTGTTGGTCTTATAATAAAAACACATATTACAGTACATACGAATACTAAAATGTTAAACCATAAACCAAAATAAAATCACATACCGATATACACAGATAGTAATATACAGTTAAATAATAATACAAGTAAGAAATACATTACTTGGTTAAGTTGAGGTAATATGAATTAGTATTTAAATCATTTGCTATATTTTTTGATTAAAAAAAAAATAAATTGATTTTATCTGAAAATATATTATTTGATTGGTCTCACACAGGAAGCTTTAAAATTAGCCTCTTTATTTTGATTATTTAAATAAATTATGAACAATTCAAAGTTTGAACAGTTTTTCTTTTTTAATTAACAATTATTTTAGAAAAGTAGTTCGATTGGCATAATATGAAATAACAGATACAGAAAAAGAAAATACTGTACTTTCTTCTTTCACCTGAGAAATTATACAAATTTCAGTCCCACAATTCTACTTGAAATCATTTGCTGAAAGCTAAACTGGTCTTTATGACAAAAACCACCCAAAAAAACCCTCACTTTTTCAACCTAGTTAATTTGGAAACTTGTTTCTTAAGCTTCGATTTGAATTATTGTAGTCGTAGAAATTGGATGATCGCATTGGCCATTTAAGAACCGCATGAGGAGAAACTGCTTTTAGCTACTTTAGAAACTTCAAAATTACTGTAATTTATACATTATTAGAAAATCCAGTCTTTTAGGTTTCCACAGCCACTATCCAAGAAAGCATTTCTATCACACTGTTTATGGTTCTTTCTGTACATAAATGTTAGTTTCTATACTCTGGATACTTAAATCAATCAAGTATCGATAATTTTAGAAGTTTACATCTATATAGAGAGACTTCTCTTTAGCAAAATAAAGTAATTTTTTATATTAAACAACAATTATTTTATATACACTTAGAAAACTAGATGAAAATATTTGTACATCTATAAGAACTCACATAAAGTAATTTCATAACCACAAAAAAATGTATACAGTATATACCATTTGAAAAAATATGAATGATAATTAGAAATGCATGGCTATTTTCATATTTAACTATAATGTTCAGAAAGCAAGCATGTTACCACTACCATTGCAAAATATATACTATACTAAACAGAAGAGGTTTACCTATACATTTTTAAAGCTATTTTCATCAACATCCACATTTCAACACATTATAATATTTTCCCCATGCTCCTTAATTGTAATACTTATCAAGCACAAACTATAGCTAACACCATAATTCACTAAAGCCCAACCAAATATCTTTGTTTGAGAAAGTATCCAGACAACGAATCGCAGATTCTTTTTACAAGACTATTTTATCATATATACCCAAACCCGTCTACAGGGTAGAGGTAAATATCCAGATGAATGTAGCAGAGTACATGCACGCGTGTCTTTATGCACATGGGACAAATGGCTTTAAACATCTCTTTAGAGTGCATTATCGTAACTTGCATTTTAACCATCAAACTAAAACACAGGGAGAGCTGCATCTGGAAAGAATTGAGCCAGGAACCCAAGAATCTTCATGCTTCAGTGAACACGCAGTAACTAGCCAATAGCATACTATGCTACACATTTAATGTTTTGTTTTTTGTTTTTTTAACTAAGAAGTTACGTTTCAGCATAAGCAGCAAATATAATTTCACAACTGTTAGCAATGAGGAAACTCACTAACGTGCAATATGAAGCGTGTAGATATTACAACTCATCCTCTCTAATTTACCTTCCTTAATCTCGCACGAGATAAACACAACAGTTACTAAATTTTAAAAACACACAAGCCGAAATAACACAATTATTACACTGTGAATGAAAATACATGCACATCTTAATTACAGTGAGCATACCAAACGGATATAGATCTACAAAGAGAGTTGATCTATAACGGGATATAAATGAATAAGTAAAGAAAGATTGATTGCTTTTTACAGCAGTTAGCATAGAGAATACAATAAATTATTATGGAAAGAATAGACAATGCATACAGAAGCTACATTTCATTCTAAGGAGCTAAAAATAAAACAAGTAAGACAGAAATTAAGTTTAACATTATTCTGTTTTGTTTTGCTTTGAATACATTTAGTAACAATACTGGCATTTTAAAGGAAGAAACATTACACTAAAAATGGCTATCAAATTTTAATAAGGAAGCCACATCCTTGTGTTTAAGAACCGCCTAAAAAAACATCTTTTCACTATTATAATTTGTCGTTTTATTCATTAATACATTTGTGTGTAATACTCATAATAGCACTCCGAGAGAAGATTATATGGTGCTATATCAAAAACCTATTATTATTATTCATAAAACATTTGTTATTGAATAAATTGACAGAATGATGTATTTAACTTCTTTATCAATATACCTGAATAAAATAAAGAATATAATCAATAATAATACATTAATAATTTAACACCATCAACAACCAAAGACAGTTAGTTAGTAGCTCATATTGCTAATACGATCCAGAGGTTTTGTCAATTTGAAATAAACAATACATAAAGATATTTCACAAATGTATTCAGATATCTATATTATTATAATTAAAATAACTGTATGAATGGCAAAACCAGTTACCATGTTAGTAAAAAAGAAAGATATTTGCAATTTTTGGATGCAATATATAGCATAATTATATAATTTCCTATAATATTTAACAATTTTATATTCATTTAATGATCATTAGTAATAATTATTCAATTAGTATGCTTTTTTTAAAATTTCAACATTTTATTTCCTAAGCATGCACCAAATATCATCACAATGTAACCTTTCCTATTATGTTACTTAAAATGTTACTTACAAAATGAACAATGACATTAATTTTATGAATACAAAAACAACATTGAAAATAAACAACCAAACATGCAAAGCATAGGATTCAAGTTTGTGTTAAATTTTTGTTTTTACTCAACCAAATTGACAAATTAATTTGATACTGAATAAGTGTCCCCATCCCATTTCCTTCCTGCTCACTTAGGATGAGAGATTAATTTGTATAATGTATAATTGTTTTTCCAGCCGTTGCTATTTCATTTTCCATTAAACATTAGAAATGTTGTCTTTAGTTTTATTAATATCATTATTATTTATTAACAGGCACCAGATCTTGGGACTAAACAGGGTACAATCGCTGCAGTTTCTCCCCCACACCCCTCCCTAATTGGCATTTAAAGCAGTTATAAGCTTGACTTGTAATTCTATTCATTTTATGTAAAATTTTTGAAAAATAAATTATTTTCAAAAAAATTAAAGTTTGCTTGCTTTTTGAAGAGGGAAAATGTTTAAGCTAGTAACTTTTGTAAGATGGATGCATCCCATAGATAGCTAGCCTCATTATTATATCATTGAACTGTAAAGGACTCCTAGATGTTTTTCTTTAACATATGGTTGAGTTGCTTCAGGCTTCAGTTCATCTTTCAACTTACAAAAGTTCATCAAACTTAAGAATGCACACATTGTTAATTTTTCCGTTTTTTTTTTTCCCCTTCATATTTGCCAATTACAGGTTTGAAACGTGGTGATTCAACAACAGAATTCCAATGTTTATGATGAGTATTCAAACTTTAGGACAAGAAAAACTACAAAATATACAATCATAAAAGCATCGCAAAATTGTAATTTAGTTGCAGCACCAACTATAAAAAGGAAAAGCCAGATTGAATCCTGTCTAGGAATTATTTTGGAATTTTACATTATATACTTTACAATAGGATATTACTTAGGTACATGTAGCAGTTGAAGTTATATAAACATTGAGACGACATAAACATGCATATAAAGCGGATATACACAAAGTGCCAACAAAGATACAAAAAAATAAACAGCCCGTGCATTATACGACCTCTCACCTCCGATTCTGACTGGGAGATCTGTTGTTGCGGTTGCGGCAGTGACGTAGGCTTGGAGTGCTGACACTCCAAAAGCAGGGCCACAATAACGTGGTGGCCCTGCTGTGTTGCCACGTCCAACGGCCGAAAGCCATCCTAATGGATACAAACATTGTATCCAAGAATATTCCCGAAGGAGAAAGGCGAGCATAGAATAAACGGAAGAAAGTGCACGTGAGTTTTTTTTATACAAAGTGCAGCATATTTGACTATCCGACAAAAGAATATTACACTCTATAATTGTATAATATTAGCATTTTTTTAAACTATCATAATGCTACTAATGTATAAGAGCATTCTATAAAGAACGGCCATATTGAGTCCATTTACAATTAGGAATAGAACTCAGATGTCAATGCAATACAGTACATGACTAAGAGATTAATATACGTGGACTAAAGGTAAACACCGCACAAAGTTTAAACAGTGGCATTATTTACAAACTGAGATCTAAGTAGATACTTAAGAGTCATGCATCATTTCATTCAAGATTTTTTTTACATTTCTCGAAACAAGACTCTCGAATTGCATCAAGAATGTGATTTACACGATCTTGGTAAAAGCTCTAAGATTTTTCTCCTCATCCAACGGAGAGTAGACTCGCCAATTACAAACTTGCATTAAGCGTTACAACACAGATTCTATGTATCTGTGCTAATACATGTACTCTTATCTTGTTATGGGGACATTAAGGAGGGAAGTGTACTGTTCTTCCTGATCATAAGAAAAATCCTGAGATCGAACACATTATTATGGTACTAGTAGACAAGTATCTTATGTACAAGGCTATAGTACTAATCCCCAACTTTGTGTCTTAAGCATATATAGGCCTAAGTACTTTACCCTTGTAATCAGTATCCTTATCATTAGGATTATATTAGGATATGAATGAATGTGGCACTGTGGTACGAGTCTGGGCTTTAAGTCAAAAGAAAACAGGTTCAAGTCTAATTATGTTATTTGTATCTTTGGGCAAGGCACTTTCTATGTTGTCTCTTCTCCCTCCATATCAAAGCAAACATCACTTTGTTTATGCTTCATGCTCTAGCTCATCAATTTATACAGTAGACCCCTACCACTCCTTTGGGACAACCCTAGGAGACACCCCTATTAAATGGATATTTTTCGGGGACTTTATTAATAGAAGTACTTATTTTATTTTGATTTTATGTCTATCTCTCTCCTCTTTTCTTTTTTGAGAACAATTATCTGTTAAAGCACAGCTACATCTCTTGGCATATTGTCTTTAATATTCCCCCATTTATATTACAACACTCCAATGGTATTAATACCTGGAAGCCTTATTGCCAATGTACTTATATTAATAGCTCTCTAAAATTATGAAATTCTTCCGCAGAGAGCTACAGTGAGAATGTGTTTCACAAGTGTTTGATTCAATGTCGGGGGTAACAATGTGAAACATACAAAGACAGCATGGATATGTACCTTGCCCAAGGACACAAAAGAAAGTGAACAGCCTCAAACTCGAACCACGATCTTTCAAACGGATGCCAAAAACCATACAGCTGTTCCACAATCTTTCACAATACACATCTTTAAATATTTGTAGTCAAGTGCATATTAAAAAATATCATCATCAAAACTTTTATTATTAAGTTAACAAGCCAGTATGTACTTTACCACATGCAAGGGATTGAAGACAACTATGTGAGTTGCAAGTGAAAATGAATGGTGTAGAGAGCAGGTGGATTAGACGTTTTGGACTAAATGTTCATTTTCGTGCTAACGCAGGTAATTATATTTTCACTCAGGAAAGCTCCACAACATTGTTAAAGCAAGTACTGCAGTAGGTAAAGTGCCGAGCTTTTCAAATTTTCACACTACATACATAACATACATGGTGGTATACTTTTAAATGAGCAAATATAACAAGTTTTTGGGGGTTTTATAATGTATAAATAATCATCCCCACCCAGGGGACCTAATAGTAATTCACTCCCATTATCAATCACCAATCAAGCACTTTCATTTCAGATACATTAATGAAAATTTAGATTAACAAAAGTCATAAATTAAAGTAGGCAATTAATTAACTTAATAATTTGATGCAATTGACATACTGTAAATTTACTTTTTTTTATAGAGAGAAAACCATATCTTAAAAGAATATATTATATTGCATTGTACTGTATTGTATAAATATCATTCAATGTATTGAATTAATACCATTATGCTAAATATATATTTTTTCACCAATAAATCTAAAAAGTAGTACATTGGAGAAACATGGTTAAATGAAATACCTGCTGAGTTAAGTGGGGATAATATGTTTTCTCAGGCAGCTGCATGGATGGTTTTGGCAAAATAACCTTATTATCAATCATACATAACATTTAGTTGGCCAAGAGATATGATAGGCCTGGACAACCTTTTATACGCTAAGTTCAATGTAATGTATTTCATGTTTATCATTTTGAAAATTGTTGTTTGAGGAAATTAAAAAACATAGAATGTAGAATGTTCATTCTAAAGAAAGGGAGTGGGTTCATTATACCTAAGAACTACAGGTATTGGTTTACTTTTTTTTATAATATCAAATTAATATATTGCTGGTCATGTCTTCTACATTTTATGTGTTTGTATAAATTGCCAAATTGTTCTTAAGGTATATTTTCAACTATATTAAAAAAATTAATGCAATAAAGTATTTAGACCCCAAAACCATTCTTTTTAAGATAATAATTTATGATGTTATTAAAGTACATATTACTCAAAAATGTCTAAATAATTACTCAAATTGTATTACCTCTTATAAACATCATGCCATTCATTTTCCACTGTATAATATTTAAAATAAATTATTTTGTATAGATTAAAAAAAAAAAAAACTTTTGTGGTTAGACCATTCTTGATCCTAGCCATTCATATACTGTTTGAGTTTAATATGCTAACGAACATTATGAATTAAATTTGATATTCAAAATCAAAATAGAACAAGATAAAAAAATAAATCTTTTAAGTTGTCCCTTCTTAATATCTCTGGCTTAGTAAAGCATAGAGGCTTAATACAAAACGATGCGTTAAGAACTATAATACTCTTCATAACATCTTATAGTAAATCATTACATGGGGCTTCTCTATCAAATACAAACACACACCAACACGTATGTAAACATAACTAGGGAAGCATTAAGGCCGACCATCATCAGATTAATAATCTGCTTATAGCTGTTGAATTGAAATCAAAACAAAGTAGGAATATACAAAATCTCTTTTTAAATCCACATCATTCTCAGACAGAAAATAAAGTAAATTTTGATTTTTTTTTTTTTTTTTTTTTTTGGGGGAAATGTTTGAATCTAATCATCAGAGAGAATTTGATATCAACAGTGTAGGAGGGTTTAAGCAGGATTCCAAATCCCAAAGGATTTAATACGGAAAAAATGTATTTATGATGATGATGAAGAATGGATTTCTGAAGAATTTCAATATCAAAAAAGAAATTAAGAGTAATTATTGTTTATCATAGCGTGGAGATGAGCTGATACGATAAAAATAGAAATTAATGAGAAATTGCGGAATTAGTTTTAAAAAAATATCACAACCCATCCGCCATAACTGCAGTTCAGGCAGATTACTAAATAAATTATTAAGGCCAAGTCAAAGAAAAATAAATTAGATTTCCATTCTCAACTGCTTGTCTTTCAACAATATGTTGTCACAGAAACAACATGTTACAGGTAGTTTGGTGAATTTTCTAATTGTTTACTTTACTATGTAGATCGCATTCGGTGTTACCAGCATTGATGGTCCTAAAAGGGAGTTTGGATGAGAAAACTAATATTTGTTTTCACTAGGCCTAAATTAATAAATGACCTTGTATAAATGCACTGTATAACCGTTAGAGACGATGTTTGTGAATCTGAGGGATTTCTGATCTTTAACAGGATTTGAACTTACTCTCATGCCATATTTGATGATGAGCACTATACTTCTTATTCTATGCCACTTTTCCTGCACCTACCAATACCTTTTCCGATACCTTACCACATATATACCACAATCATCACAAAATCTGCTTTTATATTATAGGATAAAGGCGATATATAATAATTATTTCTGAAGAATAATAGAAAAGAGGATAAAAATTGGTGGAGTATTCAATAAATAAGCCAAGGACTTGTCTTCCTTACTAACCTCAGTGGCCAAATTTTGGTTGGCACCACTTTTTAGAAGAAACTGGACAACATCGACATGATTCTCTTGAGCTGCCATATATAGAGGAGTGAATCCATTCTAAATTTTGGAAAAACGTAAAAAAAAATTTGGGAAAAACGTAAAAAAAAAAAAGAAGAAAATATGCATAATTTTCAAATTATTTTTCAAATCATCATTGATATATGTATGAATAATAATAAGTTAACAGAGTTGATAAATCTAAACGGAGTGATATTTGAGAATATTTTTTATAGAACTGTGTCAAATTTAGCATTTGATTTATTACACCTGAATTTCTGCATTTGTTCCATTAGGATTAAAAATATGTAGGTTTTCTAAAGTTTATGGCAAGTCATAACAACAAAGATTAATTCAGGAATTTACATCAGAATACAATACAATCTTAATTAGGATATTTAGAATTAGGCTGAGGAGGACAGAATCAATTTAAGTTTCCAGTTGGTAATTAAAAAGCACAGTTAAAATGAATATTCAATATTAAATCAACCTAAAGAAGTCAATACAACACATAAGTTCCCAGATGATAAATTTAAAGTAGCCTTTCATATAAATTAATATATTCCATGAATTAAACTACAGTAAAGAGGACATTACACGTAAGTTCTCAAATGATAATTAGGAAGACATAATTAAAATGTTCTTTGGAAGTAAACAATCAAGGGAAGTGTGTAAGTTCTCAAATGATAATTGTTATTGGCCTTTTAAGTTGTATTAATCATAAAAATAACAAATAAAAGAGGGTAGTACAAAGTTTAAGTTCTCAGATGATAATTAACAAGTCTTTCTCTATACTAGGACAGGTGAGAAAAGGTGATTAATAATGAAGAACAGGGTCACTGAAGAGTATTAATATAAAGTGTGCTGAATAGAAATTGTGACATTAATGTTCAATCAGATTTTTGTTGTTTTATTACTGTTTTGGAAAAAAAATGATCACATTAATATAGGCAGAAAAACATGAATATTAAAAAATATTATTGACAAATGTTTCTTTCATTACAGAAGCAAATTGAGAATATTGTTTTAGTTTTATCTATTTCTGTGAAATATTCATAGCAGTTCACCTTTGAAAAAGAATGCAATAATTTCCTGTTGAAAGCTTTATTCCAAGATCTAACTTCTTGAGGAATGTGTTTTATACTTAATCATTTTTTACTACCATTTAGTGGTATCTTATGAAAATGATGTAAAATGAATTGAATTATAATTGATCTAAATATTGTAGCTGCTTTACCTGGGATTGTATGTTGACATTTGCACTATAGTTG
The DNA here is from genome assembly GCF_011630105.1 of Anneissia japonica. Lineage (NCBI taxonomy): Eukaryota > Metazoa > Echinodermata > Crinoidea > Comatulida > Comatulidae > Anneissia > Anneissia japonica. Next base: position 295,950 of record NW_022751777.1, read on the forward strand.
ACAAGTACTTTCACAATTCCAAACTGTCCAGCTAGTGAAGCAATATGCAGTGCTGTATTTCCCTTCTGAAATACAAATAAATATAGAAAACAGAATACATTATTGCAACAGAAATAAACTACTGATCTGATATGCCGATTTTTAATGACCATAATAACTCAGTGTCTACCAAACATCTGGTACACTTTAGTTTACACTAAAATGTGGCTTCTTTGTTCATGTTATATATGTAATATTAGAATTACAGGGATACCAATTTGGAGTCACTATTTAAAAATGGTTAAATGAGCTTTCTCAACACACCATAATTTTTTACTGTAGGTAATGGTGGCAATCAACAACAAAATTTTGGTACATCTACAGTGCAAAATTTGTATAACTTTGTATCAAGAAGGTGTTTAAGATGCAGCAAGGCAATAGGATACAGTGCAAAAATATGTTGGGAAGCTCAGGATATTTTACACTTTAATCAGGGATTAATGGATGAATGAGAGTTGTACTAAAATACAATAATGAGAAACAGACAATAAATTATAGAGCATATTATTCGCTATTCCTTATGGCTTGTGGGTCATCCATTTAGGGAACTGTGTACCCATCTTCAAATTCCTCAGAATAGGTTGGCTTAACTCATAGAATATCAACTAGTAGTTACTATAAACAAGTACTAAATTATAAATCTTGGAGATTTCTTTGGTTGAGCAAAAAAAAAAAAACTCATCATTATTTTCCACTCTTAAATCCAGGACATTGGAATTGGACAGCTAGAATCTTCGCCAGAGCTCCAACTGCATCTTGGATTACTTCATACAGTAGTAGTCTTACGAACCACATGTTTTCATTACATGCATCAAAATGTAGATACACATACAAAACCCATCTGATTCCAAATTTAGAATGCAAGAATCAGGTACTGAGATATACTAATTATCTTGAATGTAAACAAAAATCTCAGGAGACAACTAAAAATTCACAATAACATAACAGCAAAAATCTCGAGAGAAATTATGTTGTTACACTATTACACTGCATGCTATCGTATTACTAACATCAGAATCTTATGAAATTATGTTTTATCATTCATTTATATACTTGTTCACCCTGCAATTTAAGAAAATATAGCTTTGTGTTAAAAGATTGAATTTAAGGTTGTTATTTAGTTCTTTTTAAAAGTGGTCTCGAAGTAGAGAGGTCTTGAAATTAAAGAGGTCTCAAATTGGAAGGCGAATTGACAGTTTTTACTTCATTATTGATATTATGTCGTCACTTTAATGCAAAAATGTTTGTCTTAATTATTATCGTTGAAGGTTAACATAAATCAGATATTTTCTTATGATGTGATAATGTTCAGTCTACAGATAATATATATTTTGTTATACACTGTATTATAAAATGCAAAGCCTTGCTTCACCATGTTATTTTTTTCTTTAATAAAATACTATTTTAATCAATAGCCTTCCCCTACAGTTAATGTTTGAGTAAACATGTTGAAACAATCACAGCCTGATGACAAATGAATAAAGTTTGAAATTTTCCATGGTTGCCATGTTGAAATGAAATCATTAACAAAGTTTAATATACAACTTATTTTTAGCACTTTGAGGAAATTTGATGTAAGAGGTTCCATCCAAGTCAACATGTTCTAAAGATAGACATGAAACAGTTAATGTATGTTTTACATTAAAAATTATAGAAAAAATATTTTTTTTTAAATGGATTGGCTATGATTAAGGCATTAATCTTCATATCCGTATGAAAGCCAGATATAACAAAGGTTTGTTCTAGATTAAAGGAAGCTGGTGATAAAGATATTAACTGAAATTATTATAAAACAAGAGTAATTTCCTAATCAGCAATTAATTCAGGAAGAATCAGTAAGGAAGTTGTAATAATGTTGTCGTCAAATATATATATTATATTCTATATTATAATTAAAAAAAATTTTTTTTTATCATTTATTATAATTTAATAGTTTATGATATTTTTTAAAGAATATTTTCATAGTTAATTCGAAAATTTCACGTCTTCTATTTCATTAATGTTAAATTGTTTATTCCATAAATTGATGTTTTCTTGTTCATTGTATGTAATTTTACTGTACAGTATGCCAGTTTCAAATTACATTTCTGTTTATATACAAATGCATAATAAAGAAATTATATGACTTATAAACTGGTAATTTATTTTGCTGAGCTACAATAGGAAACAGTATACCGAAACATAAACTTCAAAACTTTTTTCGATAGGTTGGGAAATGATATATATGGTTCAGTGAATATTTTCCAGGGTAGTATTAGGACAAATACGTTTTTTGCTTGGCTAGGAAGAGTTTATGTAGTTTCTCTAGGAGGGCTAGAGCCTGTGAATCATTAGATTAGAACCAGCTGAATACATGTTGATTTTAATTGGTCATTCTGCAGGCCAGGAGGAACCACAGTACAGTATTATTATTTAATGACAATACACAAGGGAAATTATGCATAAAGGAAATGCATTTCTATGTAAATAATAGATAGGCACTAGTAGTTCATAAATAACTAGAGAATTCAATCTTCTCATGTCCACAAATAATTCAGTAAAGCACAAAACACTACACACATTCAATATACACAGTCATACCATGTACAAGCAGAAAGGAAGGGGAATGGACTGCCTAGGATATCCACTGAAAATTAGGGGAGAGGGGGTGGGTGGGTTTATACTTGGGACTATACAGAAGGCAATTTGAGGCTTGCCATGCCAAAAATGGTGTACTGTCACTAAATGTTTATACTGAGTCATATGGCCGAGCGGTCTAATAGCAGGAGTGCTGCAACCTACAGCCACAATATCGGCGCAGGTTCAAACGGCGTGCTCGCCTATCATTCTGGTGATGGAACAAGTCTTCTCAGATATAAGGTCTGTAAACCGTAGGCCCAGTGTATACAATGGCTTGAGTACACTATGAAAAACCCAGTACCTTTGAGTAGGGGGATACCCCATGTACTGTAACAGACAGCCCCCTGTGGTGGACGACGGAGTTGCTGGTACCGGATTACCGGGTAGCACAGACACGAAGGGACACTTAGGGGTGAAGGAAATCATTGCTCGAGTTCCTAGTCCACATATCAAGCGCCCTGAGCATCTTATATTAGATGGATATGTAGCTAAATAAAACTACACTATTATTATAATTATTATTAATTAGTATAAAAAAATGTAACAGGATTTTATACTTTAGTAGAGAAGCTAATTCCAGTAAATCCTTCATTTTAAAGGATATAATGTGGACAATATGAATATAATATAATGTTTATGGCCATTGATGCTGGTTTTGGGATGGCGAGTTCCCTTTGTGTGAAACACTAGCCCGTCATTTCAGTTGCATTTAGCAGTTGAAATATGTGAGGTCTCACCACGAAATGAGACGAATCGTTGGTGAAATCATATTGAGATATTCACCAAAATAGGTCAAAGGCAACATTTTTACAAAATTTTGATTTTAATGTTTTTGAATAACTTGATACTTATATTTTATGATTGTGTATTTTTTAAGTGAATTTTCTTACTATCAGCAGTGTTGTCTTCGCATATTCTATAATTCTTGTCCTATTATTTGTACAGGTTAGTTTATCTTTGAGGCTGATTTTCTCAAAACCTGGTTCTCATACACCTAATCTTTAAATGCTAACATCTCTGGATCTATTTATCCTAGGGAAGCCATTTAAAGACCAAATTAAAGCTTATAATGTGGTCTACCAAAATGTAATATTAACTCATTTTTTGATTTTCTAACGATGAGACTCATTTTGTAGTGAGACCTCACATACACCCTGGACTCGGACATAGCCTAGCATCTCAAATCAAATAGTAGATCCATGGGCTTATTCTCGAGCATGGGATAATATTCAAGCATAGATTTATACTCTGCAAAAATATGTCAATAACTACAGATATGCTGTCATACCAGTTATCTTACGTCTTGTTCTGCTAATTGAATTTCACAATCGGTCTCAGCTTGGGGATGAGTGAAGGAGATTTTCAAGCTAAATGTACTGCTAGAAAACAGGTGATTTTTCATATTAGCAATACTTTACATCGTCGGCGGTAATCCTTAAGTACACAAAGTGGCAGAGGATAATTGCTTTAGTTATTTAACCAGGAAAATAACACGTCAAGTGTATTGTAAGGGTTCATAAATCATCTTTTGACTAAAATAATCAATTTGAAACTGGGGGTAATATAATATGGCTAATGAAGTCAATTCGCACAAATTCCTGCTGAGTACATTATGGTAATGCATATTATGTACAGTCATGATTGATGCTATTTTAAAATACAAATTTTAGGAGTATTATGATTTTAATACTAAATTTATACTAAAATGGATAATTCAACATTCATAACATAAAATGATAATATTGACAAAAACAAGACAGAAAAAAATGGCAACAAGAACAAGCAATTTTTTAATCTTTATTACCAGTACCTGATAAAACTTTTGTTTCATTAATAATTTTATTTTTACAGCCTCTAGAAAAATAGCTTTTATATATAAGATATAAAAATAAGCATAAGAAAGTTTATGGTCATACTCAATGCACCATGATCCATTTATTAAAGTTTTAATTTATTCCACATCAGCCTAATTAATTGTAGTTCGATTGCATTTATTGAGTTAAATGGAACAGCGATTCTGACAATCTATATTTAGTTCAAATTCAAAAAGGAGGAACTAGTCAATTACTGGATGAAGATATACCATGTATAATGCCATGCTATATTTATACCAATTATGAGGCTCGTGAGTTGTATAGATTTGCTATGTCATCAGAAGAAAAAAAAGAAGATTCTACCTCTCCATGATTTGAACCAAGGAATCTGGGTTTGATAGGCAAGCTTCTCCCATGGGCTACAGCAAAATATTACAGGTAAGAGAAACCACTAGACAAATCTTGAATGCTTTGCCACTGGACATTTGTGAAACGCCATCTTTTACTCCATTCAAGGAAAGAGCAAAAAAAACCCAACTTTTTTGCATTGCATTATCGTCTCTCTCTTCTTTTCTTTCCTTTTACTTTTTTCTAGGCTAGGTAACTCAGATACTGGTTTCGTTTGTGCACCTGTAAATTATATGAGCCTGCCAACTACTATTTGTCAGTATATTTAAACTGCTGGAGAATGATGCTGTCATTCTGGTTCCTCTGCTTGTGTTGTTCTTTTTGGTTTTTTGGTTAGCTTAGTATAGATCTTGGTTTAGGTTTCCCTTTCTTTTTCTTCCGGTTCACTAAACGCATAAAGACTTCGGTATTATGTGCTATATAAATCCCACTACATACACATACACTAACCTTTATTGCTGAAGTACAAAATCCATAGTTGGATTCGCATGCTTTAGGATGAGGATCTTACATTGCAATTAGTGTACACAAATGATAGCAGAGTGGAAAACATGAATGGATTACTTAAAAACATTTTTTGGTTGTGGGTATGGGGGAGGACATGCAGCCTGTGTCATTATCTTTATCATTAGCTTCGTGCTGGTCCTATAAAAGGGTGGTTTCAAAGGCCTGACCAGTTGTTTTATTTTTCCTACTGTCCTATTGTTTCCAATGTAAGAGAAACTTCATGATAAAAAAGAGATTGTAGTTCACAATTTGTTTTTTCCCCCCATTAATTACCTTAGTTGCTGCATCAACATCAGCACCTCTTTTCAATAATTCTGTCACGATATTCAAATGACCTTCTTTAGAACTCAGATGCAGAGCATTCAGGCCGTTCTGAAAAGAAAATATAAACAATAAGACAACAATAAAGAAAAGGTGATTAATGCATAAAATTTATACATTCATTTGTATACACTTCAACATTTTAAAGGAATAATAACATGTTATTATGTTAGGTTCCACAAAGAAAGTATATGAAATATTATATAGTCTATAATGTAGGAGCAGATACTTGACATTGTTGATTGCATATATCCATAGCTCGCACTCTTAAAATAGGGGCACTGGATACAATCTACTGGATATCGTGGAGCAACCATGTGACAAACTATTAGCCACAATCAATTTGCCGATGAAGCTGTCTAGATCACAGTGAAACCTATGACAGACATGGACTTCCAAAGGAAACTTTTATTTATTATTGAAAAAGTATATTTCTGCATGCTTCATAATATAATTTTATTTTAACCGTACGTAAAACTATTCTTAATAAATTTTTTTCAATAGAAAATTCATATTAGCAACAGAAACACTCAATCCAAAGACCTTTTCAAAATAATTTTGAAGATTATTCATCATCTTTTACTCCTAACCTTAAGCTATGTTTTTGCGTCTGCTACGTGCGTGATTTAAACTGGGTCTATCATTTACACATAATTATATTTAACAAATGAGATCTAGTGAGTGCAAAGCTAGAAACGTGTATGTCATCAGTGCATCACAAAAATAAAAGCTAGATAGATAAAGTGGCTATATTTATGGCGCTTTATAAAATCGACGTGCTGATTGAATCTTAAATGACATTTGACCTACATCGGTGTTAGTAAGTTATTTCAAACTAATCTGGTTGTTCATTCGTTCAATCATTTTATCTGCATTCCATTTCTTAATGAAGGTGTTACAATATAAATTTAACACACTTTAATATTGATATGAGATTAACATTACTAGATGTATGTACATGTATAAATTTATATTTATTGCTGCTTTCATACATCGAAAAATGTATATAAATTTAAGCGTGGTTATAGTGGTTTATAGAGAATTCATTTAGGTGTCAGGCTTAAAGTTACAGCCCATTATTCTCTTTAGACATGCTACTAACCTATTTTTTTAGTTCTTCATTGTATTGTCATTTATAATTTTTGTATTTAATTGTTGATGTGTCAATTTCATAATAAAGATGAGCATTGATGTTTCTTATAGTCAACACTCTAATCTCCACTCCACACCAAACCACCTACCCATGATCAACAAAGGCTCGGCTAAAAAGCAATGCATTAACAAAGTCCATATTTACTATATTTCCAACGATTTCCAAATTCAGATTAAATATTTACTTAAATTTGCATATTTACTCTTCCTTCATTAGAAGAGGTGAAAGTAAACAGAATATGAAAAATCCATAAATATGTATTAGAATTGAATTATCATAGAGATTTAAGAGAGTACATCTATACAACAAACTGCACAATGTATTCTATAGTAAAAAAAAAATTAATCTATTAACGTCATAGCAACAATAGCAACATACTACTAAGTGTATTTACTTCTGTACTTTTCGTCCTGCCCACTACAAATATTCATACTTTTTTCATAATTGATTTTTTTTAAATAATGGTTGCCAATTTTTGGCAGTTTATGCACTGAAATTGTCTAATTTCATAATACAACTTCTAACATGCATTTTTTTACCTAAATCATATTTTTTATCTAAATCATATTTGTATAAATAAATAAAATTTATTTACTAAATATTTCTCACATCGAAATATTTCTCATGTGATACTGGAACAATAACAATTAGGTCAAAATTATTATGCAAATACTATAATTTAAAAAGGAAAATTATATAAGAGAAAATTAATCCAACCTAGAAGTAATTTTTTTCTTCTGGTTTATGTGTCATAAAATGTGCAAAAATGGAAGAAGAATCTCAACTTACAGTATAATAAAAAACTAAATGTCAAAAATTTATGACATCCTTTAAATTAGACAACAATGTCATCTAAGCCAAATTATGCAATCTGAATGTCCAAGAACAGAGTTAGAATCCATCACATGCCTGGTAACGTGAAGGAAAGCTAGAATTATATATTATTATGTACAATAGAATGACATATTTCCATAGCATATGGGATTGAGATAATAACGACTGTATTAAACAGTGGTGGTAATGGTAACATTAATGATTTATTCTTTTAAAGTTAAAAGATTTGATTTTTGATGTAGAGATGACCTGACAGGAAATTAGATGAAGCAAAGAAAATAATTATGGATTGTTACAGGGATCGAACTGGCAAACTTTGGGGTCACTTTTTTAAAACTATGCTTATACACACCACGCTGGAACCGTAGGTGTACTTAGGCTTCTTGATGAGCTGAGCGTATAAAGAAGCATCAAAATGCACCATTAAAACATCAAAAACCTGGAGTGGAAGAGGCTTCCCCAACACCTCATGCAGCCCTACATGGCACCAGGGTAATATGACCCAATAAAGCCTTATCTAGAGGCCTGAGGTTTCACCATTCCACTAATGGCATACATTTTTTTTATATACATAAGGAAGCATCATAGCTTGGCAGAAGTGAAACTGAACAATATTTTAAATGTCAACATTAAGTTAAGTATAATACTGAAAAACTACTTTCAATATATCTTTGAAGTTCTATAAAAAAAAAAAGTAAAAATGAAAAAAAAATAGTAATTTTAGACATGTAGAATTCAATTCTCAGTCACAATAAATAATGATTTAGTTTGATCTGATTGATTTCAAACACACTATTAAAGATTCTATTAAAAATTCTAGACATTTCAAACCTCGTCGTAACTTGATCCATCATCCGTGAGGAACATCTTGTTCAGATGACAAAATATATCATTGAGAATATTATCCTGTAGCTTCTTGTGTTGAAGTCGCAAATACTCATCATGAATATTGCGTGTAGCAAACATTGTCTCGCTAATGTACTTCATCGAAGAGTAACCACAAAATAATCCACTTCACAAGGCAATATTTCCAACTTAGTACCACAATCACCGATGTATCAGGACAGGAGAAAATAAACAAATCTCATCGCTGAAAACATAGGCTCATGAACGTAATCTTATCAATTAATTTTCTTTTTTTCCTGCAAGATCCAGTGTGTTCAATTTCTTACAATGTACAAACACAAAGATGATGTGTAGATAATTATTCAGCAAGGAACCACTTAAAAATTAACATGATCCAAAGCAAAGTGTAGCATGTGTGACTTCTTGCCTTAAACGATTCAGATATGTTTTACGTTATGAGCATCAGCAATGATTTCTGAACACTGAAAAACATCTTAAATTGCAAAGATCAATGTCAATTTTTGCTACGTACAAAACATTGGAAAAAGAGTAGAGGATGAATCGTCAAATGTAATAAACCGATCTATTCCGTGGTAATCAGCTTTGAACACATCTCCCGTGTACTCCAAATCAAATATATCTAGCTAATAAGAAATTAACCTACAATTCTGAGAGATGAATCAACAACAAATGCATAAAAAGGAAACCAGGAGAAACACTAAACAGCGAGAACTGAATTCATACTCAACCTAAAAACTGATAATAATTTTTGTAATGACTATTGCAGTACTCATAATATCCAAACTTGTCTTGAGTCCGTTGGTGTTGGTTAATTCCTTGGCCAATCAGATGCAAAATCCAATGACAGCAAAGAAATGTATTCAATTATTTTTTTGTCATCTTTAATTTTCTACTTTTCTACTTCCTGCAAAAAGCATTAAACCTGAATATTTCAACTTGGAAATGAGTACCATCTCATCATCCATTAGAATCAAAGAAAGATCTTCAAATCAGAACCAAAATTTAATTATGAACATCAAACACTTGAACTTAAACTTCAATCAACAATACACGTGATTATATTAATCAATCCACAAAAGCATAGAAAAAAGCTCTGAAATTCCACTGATACTGCAGTTTAGAATGTTGCTACAGTAACTGCATTTAAGTTACATCCGTATCGCTATTAAATCATTCGAAAATCTCATGTCATAGAGCAAAAGCAAAACAAAAGGCGAAGCACTTCAAAACTGCCATGCACTGTATTGCTGTTATACCCTGGCATGGAATGAATCTGACCAACATTCAAATATCATATAAATTCACTCACAACGATAGACTCAATGAACCAGACTGTGTTTGCGATGTCAGATTTTTTTTTGCCCTTATAATTCACACTAACACAAATTGGGAAGGAAATGATGTCGTTCTACGTCAGTGTATGAAAACCGACGCTTCTGCACAATACAAAATGAATAATTCATCAAAATGCTGGCCATTACTGTACGACATTTACCAAACAAAACTGCTCATTAACACCAGCGAGACGCAATTAAATAAGAAATCTTAAGATAATAAACACTGAAGTATATTACACGGGGAGGGTTTTAAGCGCTTGCGTTGAAATCTTCGGGATGTTGTGGATTTGGGCCAAATTAATATAGATTAAATATGGTGATTGAGTTAGCGTTGGCAGATCCTGTGCACCAGCGATAGTACCGTACACCTTTAGGAATCAAGACAATGAAAATCAATAATGGTTCAATCAGTGGGGAGGGAATCATAACAGGAGTTATGATTACAACCCGACAAAAGACAGTATTAAATTACAGGTATATCATAATGAATATAAGTTTCATCTATTGATAACAAGTCATTGGCAATAAAAGCAAGATTTTCTTGTTTCTCGTATTTGATATTAGCTGTAATGACATCTCGGCTAGAGTACTGTATTTATTGGTAACATAATACGCACGTCTTTGCGCCATAATGGATAATAATAATACAGATAATCATAACAATAACAACTAATAATAATAACAATAACAATTATAAATGTCATCTTAAGAGAATATAAGTGTCCATCTCAATTAAGTAGCTTCTCGCGGCATAATTTTCCAAGAGCAAAAGGCAGCCGCCTCTAAATTTACTACATTTATTATTTTTACACATTATCATGATTAGTTTGATTTTATCCAACTTCATCACTGCTTTCTTATTACTGATAAAAATACATATTACTACAGTGCTATATGGATATTTAGAATAATACATAGAATCTATTTTATATGACCATTTCTCATTTCTTACCGTTTACATATATTTTATTTTTATTTTTTAGTAAAGGTCATATAGCTAACAAGTGAAGTGAGTAAATTGAAATATAGAAAACCATAGATTCTGTATATTTTTTTTATTACATTAGTAGAGAGATTCGGTTAAGGGGCGTAACATGACTTAACTTGGGTGTTGGATATAAACAATGGACTGGCACAGCGGAGATTGCTTTGGGCTAGAAGGTTTACGAAGGATCACATAAATGTCAAAGCACAAAATTGCAAGGAGAATACTAAAATAAGTAAATAAACACTATTTTGAACAATGGTATTGCCTTTCCTTGCCATTTATTTCTCACGTTAACAGTGGGTGGCTGTTTTAGAAACTATACAGTAGCATAAAACTTTTCCTATACTTTCATACTGATCCCACTAATGTTTTCCATGGTACACTAATCGTTGGCCACATAACCAGCTGCAAACAAACATCGCCAAAGCAATATGCAGCTTTTCATTTCTGATATTTTTATGTTTTTCTATTTTATCATTTTCATTATTTAATTTGAATTGATGTTTGAAGTAATGTATACTATTGTATTGTATCAATTCTTATATTATAATATGTATTTTAATGACTTTCCATTCTTTTTTGGGTTCAAATTTTGATGTTTTAGTATTTCAACGTTTTTTGTATCTGATGTTTTAAATTAGTAATGTACTTTTTTATTTTGTTTATATTTGAATGTATTTTTATATGCAAGGTTTTAAATTTTATCGAGCATTCAATCTCTTTATTTGGAGATAATAAAGTTATTCTGATTCATACAGAATACTTATTAAGAACAGATAGAAAATGGAACTAGAACTGTGGTCCTAATTATTATTAAGGTCATTGTGATAAACAACTAACTAAATCATGCGTATACAATTATTTAAAAATAAAATAAAAAGCATTATTGTGCAGGATAAAGGAAATCAAATCAGGAAGCAAAACAACAATTTTGATTCAACTCATGTGATTATAATGAAAAGGAGATAATGATGAAGATTAGATAATGATGAAAATGATGATGAGATGTTGATGATGATGGGATAATTATGTTGATGATGAGTTAATGATTAGAAATGAAATATAAAAAAATTATTGATGTACATAATTATTAATAATTATCAAACTAATTGTTAATCTAAATTATACTAAACTAAAACCCAAAAATATTGGATAAATAAATAATAACGGTACATTTGTACATTTGTTTATGGTTTATTTTCTTCACTATGTTGCTAAGCGCCTCGAGGTTGTGACAATGTGAGGCGCTATATAAATCCAGAATTATTATTATTATATTCAAACATGGACAAAAATGAGCAGCAAAGTTTCCTTGTCATACATTACCATTCAAACCATCAACTTAAAGATTGAATATCTTAAATCAACCTACAGAGGGCGACAATCATATATCCAGCACACTGCACAGATTACTGTAACAATTTCAAATTTTTCGTTAACGTAGGAGTGGTAAAAGGCTACCAGGCTTTCAGCAAATTAGTAGTTCTTACAAAATGTGGATTACTGCAATTTTAATAATTCAGGCTGTCATCGTTAAGTGAGTTTTTGCATTCCATTCTGGTTTTTTGATTATTTGACGTTTAAGGAGGATACATGCCGAGGATGCAAATATACTGTACTGTATTTCCCAGGGAATGATAAGTGAAGGAGGTTGAATTAATATTAATTTCGATTAAAAAGCTAATTGGTGTTTATTGTTTTGTTTTTTTGGGGGGTTTTTTTTCCCGCTTTTTCTTTGTTTTCTTGACTTCAATATTGTCAAGCGCATAGAGACCTCATTTATTTGCGCTATATAAATCCATTTACTTTTATTATTATCATTACTACCTATTTTTTTGTAAATACGCTGCAAATTGTCCCATCTACATAATCATGTACAGTAGTCACTATATGCTTTAACCTCAGTACTTACTTGCAACATAGGATCAGATAGCTTCTGAAAAATTCTATATATATTATTCCAACATTGACAACTGTATTTCCAGGTTTCAATTAATAAAAGTTTTATTATATGGAGATTTAAGTCTATTGTTAGAATGGAAATGCAGAGGACACATGCCATTTGAGAAGTTGACAGATAAGGACCTCCACCTTAATTACAAATTTAAGGCGAATTCCAGGCTCTTTTAAATATTTTTGGGGAAAAGTGGAGAAAACATTTAAACTCTGAGAGTTTTATTTCCTACCATTTACCTAGTGGTCGGGTCAAGGAGGCCTGTAAAGTTCCCTCCATGGGCCCTCTATTCAAAACTGTGCCTGATGACTGCCATCTAAAAAATGTACTTATGTTTTACAGGGTTTAACTGATGGTATTTAGCATGACATTCCAATTCTGTGTTTTATGTAAAACGCATTGAGAACTTGCTTACTTGCGCTATAAGAATGAACTATTATTACTATTATTATTATTATTATTAATATTATTATTAAATCTCAGCCTTTTTGTATTGTAAATTAAATACATGCTGACAATTTCTTTTTTATAGGTTCACAATTTCAACATCATTTGATCAACCTAACTCAACCAATGCAATAAACCACTCACATAGCAGTTAAACCTACAGTAGGTAAAAATGTGACACTGAATTGGAAACTTGTAGATTTGAGTGAGATTAACTTACCTAATCAGAGTAATGTAAAAAAAATTCAATTACATTGATTTTCCTCATTCCTTATAACAAAGTATAACAAAAATATCCCATGAAATTCCATTTAACTGGATTGTAAAAAAGGAGGGACATTTATCCTTGCCAGTGGCCATCAATGTGTTAATATCATTATTTATTTGAATAGCAAAGTACAAACCAAATAGTTTTCCCTTTCCATGATAGTCAGTTGCTGTTTTTATATTATATCTACTGCCCTCTAGAGTTTAAATAGATCTTTTTTTTTTTTCGATCAGTGGAAGGATAAACAATCGCTTCAAACTAATTACTTATAATGGGAGCTTTTGGCATACAATATAAGATGATTGAACGCTTTAGGCACAATACTAAATTGCTTTTTTAGATATTTCATGTTCATTGTAATTTTACATTTGAGCACAAAAAATATGAAAATTATAAAACAAATCCTTTACAAATAGGAGATTTAGTGGTATTGAATTGAATATACTGTAGTACTTATTAATAATATACAGACATGGCATTCAAAGCATGTTAATTAAAATGAACAAGATGTTTTTCTACATCTGGTTCATGAATATTCATTTCTTCCTCATCCAACTACAAGCAAATTGCCAATGGTCCAAGTCTGATTATGTTTTAATGTTCATGAGGATCAGCCATATCCTTGTTATATTTCCCTAGTGCAAATTTGTTATTACCATTACATACTATAGCACCCACTGCTAACAGGCTATCATTTTCAACCCTGCCACCACAAGCCTCAAGTTGATGCTTTTAGCCACAAGATTAATTTTGATATTTCGGAGATTTGAAAAACCCATGACCCTGGTAATGAAAATTAATACCTTAAATGGAAAGATGCAGCTACAATATATTTGTATTTAATTTGTTTTTTCATTATCTAATAACGTCTAACGCATCACTTAAAGGATGGAAGTGAATGCTCTATCAACCATGTCTCATTACGCGGCTTAGTAGTTTAAGGAGTGGCATTGTTTTTAGTCATGACAATATGCTGGTTTTTAATGTACCTGAGCAAAGGTAGGCAAGCGTCTTGTTTAACAGTCAACCAATTTAAATTCTCTCCAATTGTGATTCAACAATTAACCTTGACGTTCCCTCAAATCTGAGCTTACCCTATCGACCTTGTTTATAATGTTTAATGAGAAGGAAAGAACAACACAAAGGAGTGAAAAAATAGCATCATCTGCCCCAGATTACCTAGATAGTAAGAGGCTTATACTGCTAACATAAATAATTGCATTATAGAAATTATAACAGTCATGTGTAAAGAGTTTGAACTAGGCTGATACAAATGTCAGTGACAAAAATAAAATGGAAGCTGACTGACAGGTCCACAAACCGTGCAGGTATGTCTTCCAAATTCGGGCAAACACAGTAGTAATCTGGTCAGGTGGAAATTTCCTACTTGAGATCGTAGGACTACAAATAGGAATTTAGCCAATTCAATCATATTAATTATGGAGTGAATTTCCTAATTATGTGGTCCAAATGCACCATATTTAAAAATTTTAACCATAAAATTACTGCTCCTATAACTCTCATGGGTTTTACACCAGGACCTTGAAGAGGTCCCAGACAGGCCAATCTGAAGCAATTGCTGGACTTGTTGAGTCCTTGTTGGCAAATTTCTGGTGCCACCAAAAAGAAGAGGGTTTAACTAAATTACCAACTATTTTTTTTGCAGGGAGAAATATAGGCCTAAAACCAAGGTTACACATTGCTGGTGCATTAACTTTGAAGAAATTTTAATTCTGCTTTGCCATTCATCTTGTCTGTTAAAAATGGTGCATCCATCAATACTATGCATTCTGCATGACCATGATGAACATTGTAAATGCATTAAAAATCATTTTTATAAATACATATACCATGTATTTACAGCAGATCATTATGTTGAATTATGTATTATTTTCACATTAGTTCTCTGCCTTTCTGAATTTGGCACCGATCCAAAAAATGTCAACTACTTAGAAGCTAACATACTGCTTTACAAGTGGTTTCTAATACTAGTACCATATTGCATTGTGAACAACCCAGAACATTCTACAAGCATTCTTTTTTTATAAGATAAACAGTATAGTATGAATCACAGAATTTATACCAAATTTTATGTTAAAAATTTTGGGAAAACGTCATAATGTTTTACAATTGTGTAAAAAAAGACTGTATAATCCAATTCATCTTTAATGAAACATAAGGATATCTTCTCGTACTTCAGTGAGTACAAAAATAGGCAGGTCTTTTAATTAAAGTCCTTGATATGGAACCAAACAGAAGAAACTGATGAAAAACACAACACATTCTAAGAAAAAAACTACAAAGGATTTAATGGTATACATGTTTCGGGTGTCCAATTAAGGTAACAAAAGATCGTTATAGATAATCATATCCAAGGTGTGTGGAACACCTTGCATACATTAGCATTGCATACTAATTAAAATTTTGTAAGCTTAAGTTTTATGATAATAGTAAATTTTATGATAATAGTAAAACAGTAAGGAGTTTCACAATAGTACACAGATCACGAAATAAGATTGTTGAATACACTTCATTTTTTTTTTTTTTTATTTACCAGTAAAATTTTACCCATGCTCAGTGTTCTTATTTTTTGGCCGATTTTAGGTTCAAAATGTTCTTATTTTGTTCTTAGTTTACACACCTTTTAAACAATTGTATGGCAGTATGCACTGTACTTGAATGTAGGTGAAAGTGACCCCACAGAAAATGGCCCCAAATGTCAGTTTATAGAGGGTATTACATTCACACCTACTGCACATAATGTACAGATATAATATTTTGGTTTTTTAAAATATAAACCTCATTTGAAATTTTACCTCAGCCTCAATTTGTTCTTATTTTGTTCTTAATTTTTAAGCAATTTCAGCCTCAGTGTTCTTATAAAAAAAAGTGTAGTTTAGCAGAGGACACTTCACTTTAATGTAGTGTATGTGTTTGTAGCACTATGATTTATGGCCAGCTCCTGTGGAGATTCCTACCCTTGTTTTGCTCAGTGGCAGGTGAATGTCAGTAGCTTAAGCACTATTTCTGTCAAACAGCTCTATAGCATGAATTCCATCAACATCATGAACTATGAACTATAACAATATTACTGTAATATTAATATAATAAGCTAAAATTAGCCAATAATACTGTCGAAAGTCAAACTCAGCTACTCAATTAATATGAAGCCAAATGTATTTATTCATTCATTCACCCATTCATTGAATTAGTAAAGTATTCACTCATTCATTAAACTAGTCAGGCATACATTCACTCATTCATTTAGTCAGATAGGCATTCGTTTATTCATTCATTATTTTAGTCAGGCATTGTATTTAAATATTTCAGTCAGTCATCCATCTGCTTCATTCATTCATTAGGTCATTCGTATATTCATTTATATAATTTAGTCAGCTTTGTGTGATGTGCCCAACTTGCTCACTTCTTGCTTGTAATAAGACATTAAAATGTTCCGTTGAACATTAATCATTAATACCTTAAAATTGATTAGTATATTTTCAAGAAATGTAATGGAAAATTAAGTAGGGTATGCATTGCGTCATACGACGGTCAGCCCAAAAACCGATCTCCGCCCTTGTGAAGAATTAGACACGATGCTGTCTATTAATTGTTGGATTGACATTTTAAATGATCTGTTGCACACCTAGTCACTCTATGTTGGAAATGCACCGGTCACAACCTTCAGCGCAGTGTTACTGATGTAAGTTTGATTATTGTGGAATATAATTACATTGAATAATTCATAATTTTTACATAACCTTCAATATTAAGTATTTTGACTAAAGTATCTTTCTTACCGCATTGCTTGTGTTGATGTCGGTGCTTCCTTTTAAGTAGTCAAAAACTTTATCCAAGTTGCCAGCTCGGGCAGCACGAAGGAAGCTTGCATTACCGTCCGTCTGAAAAAGAAAATTTATTTAAAACATTGTTCAGGAGAGTTTTATGGATGAAGAACATCAGGGTGTATAGCAGTTTATAGCATGCAGCCGAGGTGGGATCCAGAGGGTAGAGACATACCAATGGGGGTTCAGGAAGTAAACCCCCCTAAAAAACAGATGTTTGAGTGGATTATACTGTGTAATGTAGCTTAACTTTTCGACGGTCTTCTAGTGTAAATTTAGATAATGTCTTCTTTACATTTCTTTTTAGTAGACTATATTTAGACGGTAGATCATCGAAAGTATTTATGTAACATTTAGCAGAATTATAACATTTTCCATTTATTTCTTTTTGTTATATCATTTCTTTATGCTGCATCATTGTTCTAATGGGTGTAATCTTTAATGTCCTTGTTTTCTGAAACAGTGATTATATTCAGACTAGACAAGATTCTACTATGACACCTGGACATATTATATTTCCTGTCAGGTTGGACGTTGTCTTATTCATATAGTACCCCAGAAAAATTGGTACTTCAATAATGTGCTTATTTTCCCATTAACATGTGGCAGACATAGATGTCAAAAAAGTGTTTAAAATACCCGGCTTATTATTATCTGGGCCAAATTTACTAAGGTCATGTTTTGCACAGCGTGAGAGCAAACATTGATAATGTATTAGTACTTACCAAACCAGGCTTATCGTTGAATTTCTTGGCAGTATCGTCATCGTCATTTACACTGGGCACCTCTCCCGTAGCCTCTTCCTTCAATTCAGGCATGTCTTTCTGTAAAATAAAATCAGTGACAATGACAAAAAAAAGCTTGTTTAAATTTGCAGTGATGTAGTCCTACAGTATGGAAAGAAAACAGGAAGGAAGGGGATACAGTACTCAGACAGTCATTCCTTTAAATGTTATTTAGACATAATTACATTTCAACACATGTACGACAGAATGTATACCTTTCTGGAGAGGTTGTGTACAGTGTTCAAAAAAACAAAATACACCAAGATCCCAAACAAAATCACTTCTTTTTTTAACTTTAAACGAAGATCAAATTTCAAAGGGTGTAAGAAGAGCAGTGTACTCTACTCATAGAAGAAGTTAACAACTTTAGTAGACTCTGTTCCGTCAAATATCTGTGAAGTTTTTCATATTAGAGTTTTACCTTTTTATGGTAATTATTGGATTTTGCTCATGCTACATATTAGGCCAAGTAAAAAAAAAGTAGTTTCTCGTCCTAATATTTTGAAAGGAGAATGAGGGCACATTTTTTTTTTTAACTCTGAGATGGCAAATCCAAGATGGCCGATGGGAAACAGCTACTACTTTCTCACTTTTACGAAGTAGACACATTGAAAGAAAATAAAAGAAGCACTAGACATGATTCATACCACCATACTTTATGAATCCCTTACCGCGAACGTTCGAGGGAGGAATTTTACTGATGTGAGTTAGCCAATTTTTCGTACATTTCGTAAAATAAAGGAAATAAAAGGGGAAAAAAAGGTGAGGCAGAGAAAATGGAAGCAAGACGGGATAAGATACTAGTAATTTTTTTTTTATTTGGACTTAAACAGACACCTGTGCTTACCAGTAAACAAACCTTACAATTTAGTCATCCAAAAGTATTGATAAAGGTATAGACTCACTTACAGGATATACTACAATACCTACTATTCCGTATACAATAAATATTGTAAAAAAGCAAATACACCACAAACAATTCTAGTCCCTGACAATCCACACCATTGCGTCTATTATCAAATAGCAAAGCTATCAAATTGGCCCTAAATACAATTAACAGACGAAATAGAATACAAAAATCAACAAACGTTTCTTTCAATCGTCTTGTGATTTGTATACTTGAGACTTTTGTATATTTTGTCGGCTGCTGCTTGGCAGCCATATTTATTCACACCATCAGGCCATAGTCAATAAAAGATAGTTAATTTGAAATTATAAATAGATCTATTGATTATAATACACAGAATTATTAATATGAGATTCTAAAGTACTGACACTGTGCATATTGCAACAATAAAATACAGTACTGTACAATGGGTGATAGGGAACTATAATCCATCATATTTTGTCTCTGTGAAGAAGAATTTATGACAGCATAATAAAAGTAAAACACCTAAATAATATACCAATTAACAGAATATTAACATGTTTTGCAACAAAGTTATAGTTAGTTAAAGTTATATTTGTATGTACATTTGAATAAATACTGTAAGTTGGTAACATAAAACATTCAAAATGGACATTTGGATTGGACTTCTTCGGTGTAAGCACCAAGTATAGCCTACAAAGTCTAGAAGAAGAATTATTTCCAGTGGGTCCTTCTGGTGGTGATTGGACAGTATACCAGGAGACAATCCCCTACTCCTTTCCAAAGAGTGTACAACATTCTTTAATGTGCAATGGGACCAACGGCATAAACGTCTCATCTGAAAGACGGTGCGCTATTGTAACTTTTATTTCAGACCTCCAGCTGAAATAAGAGAGGCAGCGATGGGAATTGAACCGGGACATAGAGATCTTCATGGTTCAGCGCACACAGTGGCTATCACAGATTAGCTGACTGAGCTAAGCTGTTCTATTTGGTACGATAAAAATGATAATCATCATCACAGAAATCGGATTAATTTAGATTGGTCTGACAACCAATATGTCTTTCAAATAAAATTTTTTTAAAAGTGAAAATAGTGTAATAAATAGTTTAATTTATTTTAAAATAAGCAATTGAAATTTTTGAAGATATTCTATATTAACAGTATACCACAGATTAGTAAAACAGTTGAAATATGAAATGCACTATGCTTATTAATATTATAATTAGTAGTGGTTGAATAAGAACACTAAACTGTCATGTATACTCTTTACTGAGTTGCGGAACTGAGACGAGTGGTGGTGTCAGCGGGAGGGGGGAGCAGGGGGAAATTTCCCCCATTAGACAAGCCTGGACCCCCTGACGTCCGACAAACGACTAGGCCGTCGGATAAAAAATTTTTAAAAATCATAATTTTTCTATCTCAAATAACCTTATTATGATTGCTAATCCCTAATATTGTGGTCTAAAAGTAATTTTAGACCATAATAAAGCCACAAAAACCTTACAGTACCAGGGACATTTTTTTTTTATTACAGACCGTCAAGAATTTTTTTACACCTTGTTTTCGTGAAATAATTTTTTTAAAGATCGTCAGAGGAGGGCGGGGAAAAAATAAAAATAAAATTTTGGTTTTTCATTCAGCAAATAGTTTTGGCAGAAAATAAAATAAATTTTTTTGGTGAGTGTAAACAGTGTAGTAATGGGATGGTTAAATGCCTTAAATTTACACCCGTATGAGTATGAAGAAATATCTTATTTTTGGCGATTTCAAGGTAGCAGCGGGTGTAAGAAAAATAAAGAAAATTTTTTTTTTCTTGAAATTTCCATTTTTTCATGGCGGCGGATGCACTAATTGTCCAAAAATGCAATTTTATTTTGATTCGAAATCACCATTATTAGCAGGCGGCGGTTTCGCTAAACAAGGCAAAAAAAAAATCTTGAACTAAATATTACTTAGGATCCAAAATAATCTACATCAAAAGCAGTTCACTACAAACTCTCTCACAGTCTAATGCTACAGTACAGTATGGAAAGCTGTATTCTCTCAACAACATTCCACAAACACATAATCAAGATTTATTACTTCTAATATGTCTCAAGGGCCCTGGCTCTGGATTCCAACACTTTAAATATACAATATTTTACTGAAATGTAACTAGCGAATGATAATCATTAACGAAAATTTGAGACAGGAATGTATCTGATAATACTGTATTCTGGTACCTTGTTTTATGTTATATTTGTTTTTTAAATGTGTGTGAATATAGGGAAGGAATTATCTTACATTTTCTTTAATATAAAGAAAATAATTATTCATTAATTCATAAATATAATCTTTAATTTTCCATTCATAAAGGCATATAATGTATTTTAAAAGGGTAACCCTTTTAATTAGACTACAGTGAAGTTTTGCTTCCATACAATAGATATACTATTGCTACAGTATTTTCATTTGCTTTCAATGTGTCTACAGTACTTGGTAAAATAAAAGTGAGAAAGTAGTACTATAGCTGTTTCCCATCGACCATCTTAGGTGTTCCATCTCGGAGTGAAAAAAAAAAAAAAAATGTGCCCTCATTCTTTTTTCAAAATATTAGGACGAGAAACTGCTTTTTTTTTAGTAGCTAGTAGCCCCAAAGCAATCGGGAAGGCTTCCCGATTCAACCAACCAATCAGCATCACCGAAAGTTCCCAGCGATAGCATGTAGTGATTGTATGGAACCAAGCTTAATAGGCCTACTCAAAAATTACCATTTAATGTAGTGACCCAAATTAAAACAATTCATTTTGGATTAAAAAATTATTCTGTAATTGTCATTAAATCAGTTAACAGATTATGTAGCTATAAGCTGGCTCTATATGATCTTGTGTAAGCTGTGAGGAAATTAATAAATTTAGCCTAATTTAGAAGACTAGATTAGATAAACTTTTTGATAAGGTAAGATAAACTTTCATTGTGAACAGATACAACCTACTGTACTACCAATGCCATGGACCTATCTTAACTAAAAAAAGGTGGAAAAGTTGCTAATTTAACTCCCGCGGTACTAGAAAAGCACCAAACTCTACACCCCCTGGATTATAAGATGGTACTTACTGTATGATAAATGGGTATCCAAATGAGCCCTTCAGTAGATAGGTTAACTATCATTAACAAGAACACAATAAAAACCAAAGACTCAATTCTCGTAGTTTCATAATTACATAAATTTGTTTATCTGTATCCAAATATTCATTAATTGTCATCAAATATTTTTAATTAATGTACAGTAACAAGCTCGACATCAGTCAGTAGGTACTGTAGCTAATTACTTTTGCGGAATGGTGTTATTAGAACAGCTCGTCATCTCACTGTGAGGCCAATTGCGAGAATTTCAGCTTAATTAAACAAATATTGAATTCACACATTGTCTCTCATTTGACCCTGTTTATGAATTGAACAAATTTTCAAAGGACTGTAAAACTGTAATATCCGTGTGTTTTACAATCATTTTCACAAGTTTGCCCTTTTTCCAAGTCATTGATTATTTGAAATTGTGAAAGCAAAATCCACTGATTGAAATAATTAATTAATTTTCACTGTTAAATTTATTAAAATACATTAAATTGTTAATAAATATAGTAGGAAAATTTCACCTTTTGAAAGTATGAAGGTTTATTAAAATATGATAGTGCAGTATAATTTAATGCCAGTAGCTGATATGAATGAAGATTATTATAAAATATTAATTATAAAATAATCTTTGTTTAGAGAATTTTATGGTTTTCGGATGATTATTTAGTTGTTTTCTTAAACGATATAATGTGAATCCAATGCTATCTTCTGATGATAGTCTGTCCTTTACAGTAAACCTATGTAAGGCTTGGAAGTGAAAGTATAATACATACTCCAAGTATTGAAATACACGCCATCGTGTTGGGATTCAATATTTCGACATTAATTATGTCATCATCAGTATTTCAATACTTGGAGTATGTATTATACTTTCTTATCTGAGATTAATCAGTGGACCTTTCGGTGCTTGGAAGTGGATCGCAGGGTGATTTAGGACCTTCACAAGCTAATTTTTTATTTTACTTTTATTGGACATTGTTCTTACAGCTAAAAAGCTGACACAAAGGGGCCCTCAACAAATTCTACAAAACAAAACACATAACAATTTGGAGAAACAAAAAAAAAAAAAAGAAGAAAACTAAGCCTACGGTATGGGGAGAAATCATTTGGATTGATGCCCTAATATTCAATGTTTTTCAGCATTTTAACCTGCATTATTCATACAGTTATATTCAATTTTAAATTAACAATTTAAGTTGCCATGATTTGCTGTAGGTTTTGATGTGGAGAGAAGGGAGAATTTGAGAGATTTTAGCAATAGTAAAATAGTAAATCTGCTTGGAATGTCAGATCTTCAGCTTAATCACAAATTAAAATTTAACAATTTAATTTATAACGATAATTTACTGTATTCAGCTACAACAAGAACCTCACCTTGTGTGCTTGCAGTGAGACTCTATATGAGAGCCACCTCCTTGAAGTATTGTTAGCAAACAAATAGTAAACCAACAATTTCATTGCAAAGAACTTACACAAACAATATGAGTCAACCTAACTCATTTGCATAAAGGATTTGTATGCATTAAAATTTACTAAGTTGCCTCTAGCAAACATAATGGTGAATGTTCTACAGTACCGTAAATAATATAAGTCATCTCCTTCCTTTATGCTGTTGTTACACATTGATTATAATTTATTGCATTTCATCACATACACAACATACTTCCTTATAATTATCCTTGAAAATTGAGATTCAATTGCATTAATATTTTATGTAATAATAAAATAATGCATGATCAGGAATGTTTTGACTCCATCAGGGAGGGGTCGTTCTTAAGTTCAAGGGATATAAAACAGTTCATAAATAAATCAATCTTTTTTATAATACATTCAGTTTGCATACAATTTTAGCTTATTGCTTATTAAAAAAAAATAGTTAAACTCATACTTATCAGTACATAGTACTGCTTTGTTTTACATGATATCCTTTAAGCTTTATAGTAAATTACCAAACATAAGACCAAGATAAAGTGGGAGTTTTAGAAATTGAACTGAAATTATAAGAAACCATCTGTAAAACGAAAAACAAATTTAAAAAATTGGAAAAATTTATATTTCCAATAAACATGCTAAAAAACATGGATTATAACTATTTATTTTTGATATTCCTTTCTTATTTCTCCTTTAGTTCTTAAAATACTAATTATTCTTTAACAAACTTTATAAAAAAAAATGGCTTTATAAAGATTTTGCAAGAAGAAAAAATATTTTCCCCAGACTAAAAAAAATTTATAACAAAAGGAATGCCATTAAATTACAGGTTAATTTATAGAAACACACTATTGTTTAAAATCCATATTCTCTGTGTATGTCAAGTTATTTATAATTAGCAGTGTTGTCACTCCCCATAAAATTGTAATTTATTACTTTGCTGAAAAATCTAATGATTTACTGTCCTGTTTAGAATTCAATTTAAATATCTGCACGACCTTTTCAAACACGACTTATGGGCATTCACAATTTGGCAACAGCTAAAATTATGGAATGCTAACAGATTCAAAAATACGATGAAAAAACGCAATAAACAACATATGATTTAAATTATAATATCAACAGTGTGTGTATCACCAAGTCAAGTTAAAAGTCTCATTATGGGGGTAAAAAACGGGGGTTGCACGCTGTGCTGCATAGCGGTCATACAACCGTGTTTAGGCTATCTACAATATCTCCGCAATCTATGTCAACATTCAATGACTACAGCTTTAAGCACAAAATTACCCAGTTTTTCTAGGCCCCACTGCACCCAACGGGGCTTAGCTTCTATATCACTCTTGCGAATTTGCCAGTCTCCACTCAAATTTCCACCCCTTAAATGTATCCTACAGTATTATCATCTGTACTTTGATGGCAGCCAACGTACATTAACAACTGCTGTGACTGACAATGCCTGCAATGACAGACCTAGGAAAAAAAGTAACTACTGTAATAAAAAGGGGAAAACATTCAAAGAATTAAGTCTTAGATCGCAGTATAATGATGACATCGTACAACATAGTCCTAGGAAGAAGGATTCTGCATTATCTGCACATCACATCAGTTGTAAATGTATGTATCGAGACAAATTTAACGAGATGAAATAAATTTGATTTGACCGAAACCACACCCTACAGTACAGGGAATGAGAGCTAACGTAACTGCATTCTACTACCTAGGAATCTCTGTAACCTTGTTACATCTTCTTATAGCCGTTGTGCAATCAAAAGCTTTCAATTATCAGCCAGGCCAATAGTCAATTCAATTCTAATTCTCAATTATTTGTTTGATTTCATGCACTAACTGTATATTCCATCCTAAATAACATTCTGACAATAGACCTAGATTATGTGGAGAATACAGAATCTTCATGGTAATTTCTTCATTTTATTTTTATAGGAATCAAACATCAACGTTGGATGCCCGTGTTTACAATAGGCCTACCTAATTTACACTACATGTGATGTATACCATTCTTGGCAAAAAAAAGAACAACATTATCTTAGAGTGAATTATAATTTTGTGTGTGTGTATGCCAGAAATGGTATAGAAATTGGGCATTAATTTAAATCAGAAATATTATTTCAGACTAAAGTGTAATTATCAACCAATCAGTTTATTAATTATTCTTTTACTGGATGCAATAGTCATTAAACAATTGTCAGCAATATAATACCAGTACATATTTTAATTATTCAATAGAAATAGATGGATTTTACTTTCTTGTTTTTACATCAAAATAATTAAATAAATAACAAACAAGTAGGTAAATTATAATATAAATAATTTGATTTTTTTTTTTTTTGGCTGTACTTCCTGGTTTATTATTTGAAAAGTTGAAATGAGGAACAATTTACAGTGACCCTGTTAAAAAAAATCACTGAAATACACATCCTACATGCATCAAAATATAGCCAGAAGGAAAACCAAGTACTGTATATTCTCACATTCTAAAAGTTCAGATTACAACACAATTTCCACTGTTGACAAGTTGCGATTACTCTATTAGGTTACCAGTAACAACATTTTTACTTTATTGACAAAAATGTCAATAAATTCTGGCTGGGACCCTGAGCATCCATGGGAGCTACATATAGTACAGTGCCATCCCTGGCAGTGGTAGTGTATAGGAGATAGGATAGTTACCACGGGAGTCAAATTCCATTTTCTCATGGTGTTTGAATACCAATAAAAAAATTTAAATACGAACTGACTAATTAAAAAATTTATTTAACTACTTGTATTTTATATAATCTTTGGTTGAACTGATGACCATTCACATTGTTTACATTCAGCCTACAACCTTGCATACTGTACATTTGTGAACCAATTGCCCCGGCCAAAAATCTTTAATTCCTAATTTTTATCCATTTTTCCACCCACCAACACAAAAATTGTTAATTTTAGATTTGTTTTTACTAATTAATCGACATAATAAATACATAGACAAGCAAATCGACTACTGTATGGTCTGACCGATCATTTAACAATACAATAATTAACTTTATGCCTTTTGGTTTAATAAACTAGTTCATATGTACTGCATTGTATATGCCACTTTGTCAATGGTCCTATCTTCTGTTTGTTTGCACTGTACTATTTGTTGTTGCTTTTATACACATTGTTCTTGTATTCTGCTTCATCACACTTGAAGAAGCCACTGTGGTGGTGATATCTTGTGGAATCAATAAAAGAGTCTGAATGGGTCTTCCTTTTTTAAATTATATTGATCAATGAAATATCCCAGCTTATAAAGTAATTCTCGATGTATTATGATGAACAAACTAGTTTAATATTATTTTATAATTTTATGTACTCTTGATGTTGAGGGTACCAGTTGATGAGCTATGTACTTACAATGATACAGACAGTGACTACTGGATGTGAATATCAACTCTATGAAAAGAAAGTATATACTGAGTACTTGGAAATTGCAACTTAGGATAAGTCCAGACAATGGACTTGTGCCAAATTCAAACCACCAATGTGTTGCTACAGTAAATGTTAAGAATCTGCCAACTATAGTAATGTACTCAGTAATTATTTTGCCAAATTTGGCACATAAACAGATCCATTCAACTATGAAATAACTCATAGTTGAAGGTACCAGTTGATCAGTTATGTTGGATGGACATCTTTATAATAGCTAATCAATCAATCTATCAATCTATCAATTAAGCAAGCAAGAAATGATTCAATATACAAAGTACATTCCATTAATCATTATTAGGTAGTAATATTTGAGTACTGTTTACAAATTGTTTATCATTTGAATTTTGAATTTAAATATCATCAGAAAATTTGTAACAAAAAAAATACTTTCAAAGTACACATTATTGATGATAATTATTCTAATTATTAATTATTATCTAATCAGATAAGGGCTACAAGGTTAGCTTATTTCAATTAAATACTGGGTCATAGGTATCCATGCTACATTTAAATAATAAAAAAAGAAAAGGATATGAAAAAGTTTGTGTACTTAAATGATACAGACAGTGACTACTAAATGTGAATATTAACTCTATGAAAATAAAGTATATACTTGGCAATTGCAACTTCGGATAAGTCCAGACAATGGACTTGTGCCAAATTCAAACCACCAATGTGTTGCTACAGTAAATGTTAAGAATCTGCCAGTAAGTATTTTGGTAAATTTGGCACATAAACAGATCCATCCAACTATGAAATGACTCATAGTATGAAGTTTATTATACTTTTTATCCAATAAGATCATCCATCCTCCTTCCATTTACCTAGGTTTCCCACTTTATTTATGAGCTCATTCCCAAAATATAAAACAAATTTATTGTAACAGGTTGAGGGAATAAAATGAGTATGGTAGACTGAAACGATAGGAATGTTGTATAAGGTAGAAAGTTTAAAATAAAACTGACATGAAATGAATGGTTACATGCCTAGACTAGGGTATATGAATTTTGTTAGAATTTAGATTGTTATCCCATGGCAATATTTTTAATACATCCCTGATTCAATCAGTTGGTACTTATGATGCCTAATTCTGCCCAGCAAATTTCCCTGTTTTGCCTACCACCAGAACAACCTTGTTTTAACATACTGAAATGGCCTTGTATGCCTACAAGTGTGTCAGTACTGCCCTGTTTACCTACTACTGGTGCAGGCCTGTTCAGTCTATTGTAACTGCCCTGTTCTAATCTAATACTAGTAGTAGTATCCACCATATTATAGTCTTCCAAAATTTTCAAACAAAAATAGTCACATTTACAGGGTGCCCAATTGCAAAATACCCTTTTTATCAATCTACTGTACCTTCAACATGATAGTTAATGCCGCAAGCGTGGACTCGCAGAAGTAAAAATTAATTCAATAAGGAACTAGCGTTTTGCAAGAACATACAGTATACCACAATGCAGTGCAAACAACAGATCAGACAGTGTCAATAAAAAAGCTTGCTAATAATATTGTGACACCTCAGATAATGATCTGGGTACAGGCAGGTTCAAAGTTGCAATTTTGATTGTTGAAATCTACTGTAATTCCTCCATGCTGAAAATCAACCAAGGTCTCTATCTGAAATTCAGGTGATGAAACACTCATAACGAGTTTAATTTAAATTAGATTGGCTATTGATAGATGTCTTGACATCAAGGACTACCAAACAGCAGTGCAAGTGGAAAATAGCAATGTGAACATTTTCTATCATTTAATTAGGACTGCACTTTGTATTGCACTTGATGTGTGTGGATAGTTCATATACTGTAAGGTGTCCGTATGAAATA
Organism: Anneissia japonica; assembly: GCF_011630105.1. Lineage (NCBI taxonomy): Eukaryota > Metazoa > Echinodermata > Crinoidea > Comatulida > Comatulidae > Anneissia > Anneissia japonica. The sequence goes on from NW_022751777.1 coordinate 324,856, forward strand.
AGTTTGCATAATAAATACGATACACATGGATTCGTGGTTGTACCGGAAAGCATCTCATCCTTGTTATCATTAAACAATATCACTTTCTCTTTCCAAAATCCAAAGTTATATTGTCACTAGATTACTTACAGATTGCTCCACACACTGCAGAGTAAAATAGATTAGAATGCCCAGTTCCCACCTCCCCATTTACAAAAAAAAAATGATTAGGTTTAAAAACCAACAAAATAAAATTGATGTATGTACAGTACTATACAATAGTATACAACATGGTCCAAACAAAATGTGGCGATCCTGCTAACAATGGCTGCTGGTAAAAATGGCCCTGATGAAATGGCTTACAGTACCTGGCCTGTTTAGAAAATTGATATGTTTACTGGGTATAACAATCATATACCAGGTCATTATGTAGCAGATATACTGTATGTATAGTAAAAGTGGCTTCAAGAAATGAGATAATTTTTACTCTATTGTATACAGTATTATCACCATATATCTGAACATATTACAGTTTCTACACTTCAATGAGAAAGTTTTTGATGGTAAGAATAATCATGTTTGCAAACAACAATTAGGATATTTCAAAATATTATACTGAAATCATGATCTCCTTATTGGATGAAACCCAAAGCAACATTTTATTCTATCTTGAAAACACAAATGGAAATGTATACTTCACTAAGAACATACTTTGCAATTCCTTGAACTCTTGACATTTCAGGTTAATTTATGTCAAACATGTTTCAGAAAAAAAAAAAATGTATTTCCATATTGTTATGTTTCAATCATATGCATCTGTTCTACTCCTGTGAAGATATTAAAAATTCAGACAGTTTAATTTTTTTACAGTTGAATTATTTTTAGAAATCTATTTTTAAAGAGAGATTGGTTTGGCCCAGTGGTTGTGGTTCTGCTTCTCAACCTAAGGTCAGCGGTTCAATCCTTCGCTGTGCATTTACCTGTGTCCTTAGGCAAGGCACTTTACCTGCGATTGTCTCTCTCCACCTAGGAGTACAAGTATTGAAGTTAATTTACGTACCTACCTAGTAGGTTTAAACATAAAATGCGCTGATACAGCTGCAACATTATGGAATTCTCCCCAGGGACCTACCTGAGTATGAATTCCAAATGTGCTTGGTCCAATGACCGGGGGTAATAATGTTAAGAACATAGAGGTCTATACATTATGCGCTCTATAAGTCGACCATTATTATTAGGGAAGGAGCTTTCGATTGCATGATGATGGCAGGATGCAGAACGTAACGACGTCACTAAAAGTCATCTGCACATGCGAGAATGTTAAGTTCTCCATGTCGCATGGACAGTAAGACGCAATTTGGTCAAATCCACATACTGCATGCAAAGAGTAGGACGGTCATGCATGAGTGATTCCGTTCTAGCATCTCGTTGTTGTGCAAATCGAAAGCTCCCTAATATTATGCTGGCAAAACAATTCAACTTAAAAATAAACTCCTTGATCTTACGGAACTACAGTAGTACCGGAATATTGAAATTATCAGTATTTTTATAGCAATATCAATTACAATTTATTATTGTATAATTAAAATTGATTGATACCGGTGATGTACAGCATCTAGCGATATTAACATGGGAAACCTGATGAAGAAGGGTTAAGAGACGGGAGGGCTCAAGGAATGATGGCCAATGGATGTAGAGCCTATGGGAGTAGACTGACATGGGGAGGATAAATAGAGTGCTAATGGGGAGGAAGATGGGATTGGGAAAGGGCCCGATAGGGGTACGATGGAAAAAATGTACTTGGCGTTAACAGGTGGAATGAGGTGATAGTTGAGTGTACATATTTTGCTCATCCTTAAAATGGTGATCTAAGGTATCAGTATGGTAAAGAGGATTTTTTTTTTACTTTACATACTTAGTCTACAATCAATTATTTAAGATAGGGTTAATGTTACAAACTAATAAGGTTTCTATCAATTAATAATAGACACTTGTTTATACCAAGAATGTGATGTTTACACAAGAAACAAATAATTACTCCACTTTGCCCTCACTTGAGTTTATTCAATTAACAAGAGGTAATAAGGGCTATTAAAAATAATTTACTTTGAATTAACAAAATTTTAGTGTGATCCCAATAGAGAAATTTTAAAATTTGTATCCCAGGCGGCCTACTTTTTCAGTAAAATTTTTCCCAGGCTCAGTGTTCTAATTTTTTTCCGATTTCAGGCTCAAAATGTTTTTATTTTATTCTTATTTTTATTTTACATATATTTCAAACATAGAAAATTATTTTTGAACAGCAGATATTAGGCGCCATAAAAAAATTATTAGTTTATTACCCACTCCCTCATCAATTTGGGGGAAAATCTAATTTTTTTTTTTTTTTCAATCAACATGAGCTTTTCAACTTGAAAAGCTCAGGGTTTCTTGCAAATATGTTTACTGGTACAAAAAAAAACATATTTTTTAAATATAAATTTGATTCCATTCTTATGACTTTTTATATGTGTCTCTAACCATTGATTTACTTGTGATCATTGGTAATATTATGGGGCCTAATATTTGCTGTTCAAAATCCTGTCTCTTATACACATCTAGATGTGTATAAGAGACAGTATATATATATTCTATATACTATTCTAACCATTTTTAAATAAAAACCTCATTTGACATTTTACCTCAGCCTCAATTTGTTCTTATTTGTCCTTAATTTTTTAGCAATTTCAGCCTCAATGTTTGTATAAAATGTGTTTTTACCTCAATATCAAGGTGTATACCTCAATAAATTGAAAATTTCAGTTTACAAAAATACTATTTGTGTGCATCACCTGAAGACAGGTGTTGGGAGGATAGCATGATCCAGACTGATGCAAGCTACAAATTATATGTAGCCTGGTGTCACTTATTGATATGTGATTGGCACTTTTGAAGGTCATAACAAGAAATTGTCATGAGCTTTAAGGTGTCAACCTGTTTCATGCATGAGCGAACATTCTAGCCTAACATGGAATCACATCACATCAACTTTTAATGATTCATTCGTAATTAAACATTAGATTGTTATTTGTTATATTATAACAATATTTAACCAATTCCTCTTCTAGGTTTACCAATCCAGCCATCCAATTCCCCAAACATTTGAAAGTAGGACACATGATCTCGAAAGCGGGACATTATGTTCATCAAGCGGGACACATCCATTTAGAGGGTGGGTGTGGGAGACAGCCCAAATAAAGTTTAATAACAATAATTGATAATGTACCTTTTGATCCACCAAATAAATCTAAGCCTAAACAGTACACTTTATTATTTGATCACAAAATTAACAACTAAATACAGTAATCGCAGGTCACAACATTTTTCTTTTACTGATGATAGGCCGATTGTTTTCGTGGCGAAGTGGCAGACCTCATCCTCCCACAGTAGCAGTTTGTAAAAAAATGCACAAATGTTGGATGTCGTATTCTACAATTTTCTTATTTATGCATACCTAAATGGAACCTCAAATTGGGTGACAAAACATGTTGGCGTAATTTTGCGATGAAAAATCTCTACAGCAAGAAACATACAGTTGTTACGAACCGCAGAAATAAACTTGCAGTATTTTTATTGACTAATTTAATGCTACTTGTCTCTCCCTAATAGGCCTACAGAACATGTAGCTATGATAATGCATGTTTTAATTATTTATTGACCATCTTTTGAAGGGTCAATCCATTCAATTAACGTTAATTTACAATAACCACTATTCTGAATGATGAATATTGCAGATCTAATGCTAGCAAAACAGCTTACACTGCTCTGCGGACCGCATAAAAAACCCATGGGAAATTAATTACCAAGAAAGCACATAGTTTATATACAGACTACATAGACTTCATGATCATCTAGTAATGAGCCCTTAAAAAAAATAATCTCATGGACAAATTTTACCTGTAGACAGGTAGCACTTCTACCTGATGAGAAAACTCAACTCACCTTTTAATATTTCAATCCAGATTGTCTTCACAGTATTATAGTTTATCAACAATATTCAAGTATTAAGCAGGTAGTAGTATAGAAATGAATTGAATGTGATCTGTACACACCTCCTCCTACACAATCACTTCCCAACATCACTCTCAACAATGATTCTATTTACCTAAATGCCGGCACAAGGGTCGTATGCTAATTTTGGACGCAAATTAGGTGCACATGAGCAAACTGCCGCAACTATCATATCAATGTACAAGCACAGTGACTGGGAGGTTTCAGGGATCATCTTCACAACAGGTGTGGCTAATAAGGTAATTCAGGGATAGTCTCAATATAATATCAAATAGTGTATACGTTAGAGTCTGAATAAACAAAACCTATCTAATAACAAACTGCGTGAGATAGCAAATTTGTTGACCTTAGAAATATAAATAAATGTTAAGTAATTATAATTAATAGCAATTTACCAACTAAATTAGGATAATTTTTTAATTAAAGTCATGATTTAATTTGATGTTTAAATACTGCTTCATTATTAATGTCATTGGATTACTTAGCACACCGAGTGTGCATACTACTTGGAAATAATGGTCACTTTCTGTCAATATATATATAAAAAAAATACACGCACAACTGCAGAACATAATAATTACGGATCTAATAGCAAAACACCAAAACAACAATGCCTATACTGGTGTGGGTTTAAAATACAACACTAGGTAAATATAGTTTTCGCACTCAACAGAGAGAAAAAAAGAGAATATATTATACAGCATAAAATTTTCCTCTTTAGAAACTTTTTGTCTATATTGTAGCTAAACAGAAAATTAAATTTCATATTAAAATTGCTTACATTTTCTTATTTAGAATGATCTTAAAATATAATTTGTAAGAATATAATTTGTCTACGCTTTGGCTAACACTGACATATTATTTACTCAAAGCCCTCAAATCACATTATCAATGTTATCCTTGGTTTCAATATTCTTATAAAATACATTCTAATGTGAAAACAACAGGATGTTTAATAAAAAATGTATGATTGACAATTTTGAGATTAATTGTAATCCTAGTACAACTTGGTTCACATAAAAAATTTGGTTTGTGATGCTTTCGATCGATAAAAATACTAGAAAATAAAACTAATTAGAAATGCTGAAGCGTCAGTTCAGGTGAGAGCGGCAGGTGAGACATCCCAAGGCAATCGGCAGAATTGATCACCAGGATGCTGTAGATAAGTAAATGCTATGCAAGACACCGTAATGCTAATGTATTATTGCCTTGCCTCTCATTTAAAATTCACCAAGTGTTTTTTTTTAATCATGGAGAAATATAATGAGAAAGAATTAATTGATACTGTACTACAATGTGATAAGCAATGAACAAATATTAGTGGTTCAAAGGATTTGAACCAAGATTTTTGAACCCCGAATCCCAAGATTGGAAGGCAACCACCAAGCTATAACCCCATTCCAAACCATGATATTCTCATTAGAATATGCAAGCAAATTCCCTGCATGCAAAATCAGAAGATAAATGTCAAATAGCTAATTATGAAATAAGCAAGAATATGAATGAATGAATGAATGAATGAATGAATGAATGAATGAATGAATGAATAAATAGCTATGAGTTTGATATTATAGAAATGGCAGCAAATTTAATAAAACATATCACTAGAACTTAAAACATTAATAACATGTTTTAAATTTCCTATGAAGATAAAGATAATAAAAAATTTAATTATTTCAAATTTTAGGGGCAGTCTGTTACATAATATTCATGATTATTGAATAAATAATAAATTCAATAATATTGAAGTTATCTAGTTCAATACTTGTTTAGTGGGTCAAATGACGGTAAGTATTTGTATGGCTCATTGTCTATTTTTCACATTTTGATACATACAGAATATTATGTATAATTCTCTCATTTAATACATTTATATTAAATATTAGTTATTATGTTTTGAAATATTAACCTAATGTATTTTATATGTATTCCGTACAATTAAATTAAAGTGTTTTAAATTGCTTTTCAATTATCAAGAAATTTTTAAGTTTGCTGTATACAGTATTAGCCGTCCACTTTTTCCAGCCCTGGTCAGTGCCGCTATTTAGTATGATCAAGTATTAGAACTTAAATGAATTATCTACATATTATTCCAACTTAATTCGTGAAGGAAACCAATTTTCATTCATGCTCAAAATCCAGATACTTGTACAGAATTATCAGGAATGTTAATGTGTTTAAATAAAATTGTAAAAAATAAATAAATAAAAAACCAAGCAAACACTTAATAAAACATTCAGCATATAGTTACCTGTATAATCCTATGTATCTAATGTCAATATAAATTTACAACGTAAAAATATTTCAATGTTAATGAAGTTTAATTAGAAAGTTATGTCAGCTGAATAAAAAAATACTGTATGAAACGGCCATATAAACAATTTTACTAGTTTCTCGTCCCCTTCAGCATCCATTTTCTCTGCCTCATTTTTAAAATTTTATTTCCTTTATTTTATGAAATCTATGAAAATCGAGCTAACTCACATATAAAGTAAAATTCCTCTCTTGATCGTTCATGGTTAGGGATACATATGGTATGAATCACGTATAGTGCATCTTTTATTAGCTTTCAATATGTCTACTTGGTAAAATTGAGAAAGTAGTTAGCTGTTTCCCATCGACCATCTTGGATTTGACATCTCGGAGTAAGAAAAAAAATGTGCCCTCATTCTCTTTTTTTCAAAATATTAGGATGAGAAACAACTTTTTTTTTTACTTGGCCTAACTTAGCTAAGGAGATACTCAGCTGTAACGGCCGCTGCAAGTGTCACATGGATGTGACATCAGTAATGTACTATTCTATATCAAAATATAATGTGAAATGTTAAAGTTCAACTAAGGTTTATAATACAGAACTTATTGGCTTACACGGTTTCTCAATACCAATATCTATTTTTTTTTTTCTTTTGGATGATCCAAGTGAAATTAAACATGTAACTTACATTTTACGTTTTCTTCACAATCTAGATGAATTTATTCACTAACGTTCACTGTTAACTCTTGTCAAGCATATAGTATAGAAACTGACACACCCAAGCTTACTTTATACATTGCTTATCACTGTACTCTTAAATCAATGGAACAGGAATGACATCCTATAAAGCGTAATCCTGGTCCAGAGTTATAAAATTAAAGCACAGAATGTAAATACTCTTAACCCTTAACAAGTAGCATGGCAGTAAATAACTCGGATATGTTTACTTATTCTGAGGAATTTTATTGCAGATTTTGCCTTTCTGAAACCAGCATAAAGAATGTGTGATGATAAATACAAATAATATTAAATGTGCAATACCCAGGGATAGTGTAATCTTCATGAGTAATTAAATTATTAATTAAACTATCAATTAATTTTAAATTTACCTGCAGCAACAGAAATAATACAATTATGTATACGTTTGGTTCTTGTGGGTAGAGCAGTCGTCTCCTAGGGACTCCAAAAGTATAAAAGGAGGGGTAGATATAAAATAGAGTGGAGGGCAAAGGTTCACAACTGTAGTCTAAGTAATTACTTACAATAATTACTCAGCATTGCAAGGCAATTTTGTTTGTCTATTGGCTGTAGTTTAACAACATAGTTTCACAAAAGATGGTTAAGCATGAGTAGGTATAAGAGCTAGATTTGAATGACTTCCAAGGTGATAAAAGTACACAACACAAGCTGTATCTGCCCACGATCACTACCAAATAATAACAAAGTGGTTTACTAAGTAGTACTACAAGTACAAATACTTCCTGGATAGGCCTTTATACCTAAACAATATCCTGTCTACAGCTGCAATTCATTCAACACTCAATTGACAAACCAACGGTTAATAATTACAATACATAAATAGAAATTTATGGACACTCTAAAAATGGACAGGATAAACATTAAAAGTGAACCAACTCCAACTGTATATCAGTGTACATACAATGCCGTAGCCAGGATTTTCAAACAGTGCCGGACAATATTAGTGTGGACCCACTTTACGCCTAATTTCAAATAATGTGGACCCATTTTCTTAAAAGTTGACCCATTTTCTACAAAAATATGAAAAATCTGGACCCATTTTCTTAAAACCAAAAGTTGACCCATTTTACTCAAAATATGAGAAATCTGGACCCATTTTCAAAAACAGGACTCATTCTGTGCTAAAACAGCATAATTTAGACCCATTTTTGAAAATGTGGACACATTCTTTGTGGACCCAATAGAAAAATTGTGTGGGACTGTCCCTGATGAAATAACATGAATAATGATGAACCTGAAATATCAGGCAGCGGCATGCGGATCCATAATCAACAGAGCCACTGGGCAAAGCCAGAGAACTCCTACTGGAATAATTATTTCTCTTGGTATTGAAGGAAAGTGCAACATTTATCATATTTCCCCCATCAAGTGCTCCCTAGAAAGCCATGAACTGAATTAATTAATAGCTCTCTTTGAGTGTTGACATTCTATATATAATAATAACAACCACCATCAATAACTATGTTAAATTCACTATGTATTTGTGTCTGATACAAAGTAACAGTAATTTTCAAAATGCATATAAAAAAGGCATGCTGACCCTAAATGTTGCTATCTCCTTGTTATCTGTACTGTACTGAAAGTAATAGCTTATCTCAAAATGTGTACTTTACATTTTATCAAAAGTATGGGTGACCCACAACAAGGCTGCTATAATTTTTAAGGTGTTGAAAGATGTTTATGGAAAGGGGAAAGAAAAAATATAAAGGCCTAAAACGTGTATATGATGGCTGTTCCAAAGCAGAACACTGTATCTTCAAAAAAATATAAAAGCAGTTTTTGTGGTTCTTGAGGTTTTCTGGAAAATGTTGTGGTCTTAACCACTAAGCTTACTTGAATATAGGCACGTTCACATAAAGTTATCATGATAAAGTTATCGTCCAACATCATGATCTTAGGGCCTTTTTCTGCTGAGAATAGAATTCCGGTTTCAAGACCAGTATTCTCAAAGATCCGTATTTTCTTGTCAGTGGAAATGGGTCCCATAAAAAAAAACCCGAATTCAAATACCGGTTTTGAAAACCCCAATTGAATCTGGTCTCGATCGCCAAATACCGTATTCAAACCCATATTCACCGAGCAATTTTTAGCTGCAACGCAATAGTGGTCTCAGTTTGACACAAGTTGACCTGACCTAGCAAGCTGTCAAATGGTACTCAGAACATAAAAAACTCTCATCTTGGCGCGAAGTGTGTATTTTAATTTTTTGATTTAGCAAACGTACCAGTAATGTCGGGCGTAATTTGGATCGACGCCATCACAAGACTAGTGATTAATCTGTGGGGGGAGGAAAAGATGAGGGGGAGGCTAGCTGGCTAGCTAGTTCGCCTAACGAACTCGCTGTGGGTAAAAATGACGTCATTGCACAACGCCCTCCTTAGGAGAAACCGGTTTCTGTTCATGTTAAAATTAAACTGCAATGAAGTCTTTGTTTATAACCAATTATGAAAACCGGTTTCACTGAATACCGTACTTTTGTATTTTGTCAGTAGAAACAGGCCCTTAGACATCATGATGTTCGATGTGAACCTGCCCAAGCTAAGATCATGATCTTGGAGATCA